>NC_042968.1:79683580-79983580 GCF_901001165.1 Salmo trutta | reverse complement strand
GTGCCTCGTTCAGGTCGCTTTTCCTCTGACAACCCTAAGCCTTTTCATGAAATCCATGAATGTTTTTACTGTCACCAAAAGGGTCCCGTGATTGCGGACTGCCCGGTTTTTAAAAATAAACCGAAACAGTCCCTGTCACCGTCCCCTAAAATGAAAAGTGTGGGTTTAGTCAAGTCTATGGCTCGTCCGTTGGACCGAGTTATTGATTCAACATGTGGGAAACCGGATCCTGTCTATGCTCTGTTTATCTCTGCCGGTTATCTTTCCTTAACTGGAGAACAAGCTGATCAAAAGCCAATACCAATCTTACGAGACACCGGGGCGGCGCAGTAAGTAATTGTTACTGATGCTTTACCCTGGTCTCCTGAAAAGTATTGTGGCTCGCATGTCATATTACATGGTATAGAGACAAAAACCACACCTGTACGAGATTGGTTCCAAGTTTATTGGAACCACACACATACAAACAAAACCACAACACAGAAACTGGGGAACGTAACAGTGACAATTAAAAAAGAACAGATGTAATTGCATTACATTACATTAACTGTGCAACTTGAGGAGAGGGAAACAAAGGAAGATACTGAACACATTACACTGGGTCCACTTAGTGTCAGACTTGGTATCAGGACGTTTCCGTGTTGGTGTAGTGTCTACACTGCCAGTAAAAGGAGTCACATTGCTACTAGGGAACGACATTGCTGGTGCTAACGTCACTCCTGTGTTAGAGGTAGTAGACAACCCAGAAATCAAAACAGCAGATGATAAATTGGTTCAAGCATTTCCATATGTTTTTCCTGCTTGTGTGTTAACGAGGGCACAATCTCGCAAGCTAGGAGATGTGATGGATTTGGCTAGTTCCATTTTTGAGAATGTTGAGGTAGAAGACAATGCACCGAGTATTCCTTCTGCAATGCCGACAGTTTTTACCCCCGTAAAAACTAAGGCAGGGGAAAGCGAAATCGCGCCCCAATTACATGACATTCTTTTTTCTGTCACCCCGAGAAGGTGATTGAATGTCAAAAAGGAGACACCAGTCTTCGCAAGTGTTTTGCTTCGGTAATTTCCATTGAGGAAGCTAAAACTAGAGAGACCTTCTACTTTATGGAAGCAAGAGTTTTGATGCGTAAATGGGCAGCTCATGACACCGTTAGTGACTGGAGTGAAGTGTGTCAAGTGGTTGTTCCTACACTGTTCTGACAGCAGGTGCTGTCACTCACCCATGACCAGGCGTGGTCCAGACACTTGGGGATCACGAAGACTTATAACCGAGTCCTTCAACATTTTTTCTGTGTGTCATGTTAACATGCTGAAAGCATATTATGTGCATGATACTCCAGACAGCTGCTCAGGTAAGCCGGTCCAGCCCGCAGTCTCCAGTGTGGCTGCGGTGGTGCTGAAGCCTGGCTGGGACCTAGAGGAGGATAAGGAGGACAGGTTGGAGTTATGCCATACGTTACAGCAGTGTGAACGCTTATGTAATTCAGAGATGCTGAAAAAGTTACCCTCTCAAATGGAACATTTGGATAACGATCACACTAATGATCTTATCCTATTGATAAATAGTTTTCTCAATGTGTTTCAGGACGTTCCAAGTCGCATGTCCATCTTGGAACATGATGTGGATGTGGGGAACGCTGCTCCTATACGTCAACATCCGTACCGGGTTAATGCAAAGAAAAGGGAGGTAATGAAAAGTGAGGTAGCTTGTTTATTACAGAATGACATGGCAAAACCCAGTAACAGCTCCTGGAGTTCCCCGTGTATTCTTGTTCCTAAGCCTGACAGTACGTCCCGCTTATGTACGGACTATCGTCGCATAAATGCAGTTACAAATTCGATTATTTTCCTCTACCCGGCTTAGATGACTGCATTGATAGAATTGGCTCTGCTGCTTACGTTAGTTGGATTTGCTAAAAGGTTATTGGCAGGTGCCTCTGACCTCTCGAGCTTCGGACATCTCAGCTTTCGTTACGCCTGATAACTTCGTGCAATACACTGTGATGCCCTTTGGAATGTGTAATGCAACTGCTACTTTTCAGCGCCTAGTTAACATTGTGCTCGCGGATGTGCCAAATTGTACTGCTTACCATGACGATGTGGTGATTCATTCGTCTACTTGGTCTGATCATCTCACCACCTTGAAAAGTGTGTTTCAGCGGTTGGAGAATGCTTCTTTAACCCTCAATTTGGTCAAGTGTGAGTTTGGGAAGGCTACTGTGACTTACTTAGGGAAGCAAGTGGGACGAGGCCCAGTAACTGGCAAGGTGGAAGCAATTATTGCTTTACCTGCTCCCATGACTCGCCGCCAGTTGTGCAGATTCCTGGGGATGGTAGGTTACTACCGTACGTTCTGTAAGAATTTTTAAAGGTAGTAGCTCCCCTTTCATCTCTGCTTAGTCCCAAAGTACCATTTAAGTGGTCCCAGGACTGTAACTATGCTTTTGAGTCCGCCAAAGCGCTACTTTGTAGTGCCCCAGTGCTTGCCACCCCCAACTTTGACAAACCTTTTAAGTTGGAGGTAGATGCTAGCATAGTGGGGGTGGGTGCGGTTCTCTTGCAGGAAGATGAAGAGGGAGTGGATCGGCCCGTCAGTTTCTTCTCCCGTAAGTTCAACTCGTGTCAGTCAAGGTACTCCACCACTGAACAAGAGACGGTGGCTTTATTGCTAGCCTTACAGTTCTTTGAAGTATATGTGGGCTCCAGTGCCTTGCCTATATTGCCCCCCCCCCCCCCCCCCCCCCCCCACTTGAAGAAAGAATTAGACAGGACCCAAACATAACAGGTATCAGTATTGGTAAACATGAATATAAACTAAACTTATTTGCAGATGATCTTCTGATGTTCCTGACCAATATTGAAAACTCAATGATACCTTTACTAAAAATATTTTCAGAATACTACAAAATCTCAGGATATAAAATTAACATGTAAAAAACAAAATGGCAATGGGATTTTTTTTTTTTTAAATAACTTACGATTTACAGCAATCCTTTAAGTGGACTACAAAAAATATAAACTACTTAGGATGCTTAATAAGTGACAACAAACAAGTATATAAAGATAAAATTATCCCATTACTAAACAATATGAAAGCAGATCTAATTAAATGGAACAATCTTCCAATAACAGGTAGAATAAACGTCTCAGAATGGCATGGCTTCTAAAGTTTTTATATTTATTCTTGGTAATACCAATTACCCCGCTAAAGACATTGTTAAAAAATATATACTTGGTCATAAGACTTTTTACGGGCAAATAAAACTCATAAAATAAAAAGGAATATTTGACATATTCCTTAATCAGAGGGTGGTTTTAACCTTCCGGACCTGGAATTGTATCAACTCGCCACTTAGGGACTTTACTTGCTACTTATAGAGGGCCTGCAGTTGTGTTACAAATTACCTAGCAACTGCACCAGGCTCCATGTTGGAAGACCAGTCAGTCTGGTGGAAGTCCTCCAATCATCCACATGGCTAGCTGCATTTTGCTATCACCAGAATCTTCGGGAACATTGCCCATTATTTCGTTTTTTCTAAGGACCCAGAAAACGAAGGCGGTGGGAGAACCTACAGTACATTAGAAAGGTATTCAGACCCCTCGACTTTTTCCACATTTTGTTACGTTACAGCCTTATTCTAAAATTGATTAAATAGTTTTTTCCCAACCATACCCAATACATTTCTGCACAAAAAAACCTGAAATATCACATTTCCATAAGTATTCAGACCCTTTACTCAGTACTTTGTTGAAGCACCTTTGGCAGCGATTACAGCTTTGAGTCTTCTTGGGTATGACACAACAAGCTTGGCACACCTGTATTTGGGCAGTTTCTCCCATTCTTCTCTGCAGATCCTCTCAAGCTCTGTCGGGTTGTATGGGGAGTGTCACTGCACAGCTATTTTCAGGCCTCTCCAGAAATGTTTGATTGGGTTCAAGTCCGGGTTCTGGCTGGGCGACTCAAGGACATTCAGAGACTTGTCCCGAAGCCACTCCTGCATTGTCTTGGTTGTGTGCTTAGGGTCGTGGTCCTGTTGGAAGGTGAACCTTGGCCCCAGTCTGAGGTCCTGAGCGCTCTGGATCAAACTTTCATCATGGATCTCTCTGTACTTTGCTCCGTTTAGCTTTCCCTCGATCCTGACTAATCTCCCAGTCCCTGCCGCTGAAAAATATTCCTACAGCATGATGCTGCCACCACTACCAGAATCTTGAGCAGGTGGGTCTGGGCAGGGGTGATGTCGTTAAGGTATGTGTGCATCTGTATTTTGTCATTTATGTGTTTGTTTTGTATTGTAAAAAATTAAATACTAACTAATAAATAACTAAATAAAAAATTAATTATATTCTTCTAAAATCAATGTAGAAACTAAGGACTCTAGCTTTAAATAGTCTATTAAAAATATATATATTTGGCCCATCTCCACCACATTCACCCTCACCCCCACCCCCTTCCCCACATGGGAGGACTATCTCATTATTTATTTGTTTTTTAAAAACATGTTGCAAATTCATCATTTATGGAATATATAAAAACCAGAACACCAGGCACCAAATACAATCTAGTGTCCTCTCGATATCTAGTGTCATGACGTTGCCCTCCTTGGGTACAGCGAGCACTATTCCCCCTCCCTCTGCACCATCCCCCTCTCTCTGTCTCTCCTACACCCAGGCTGCTCCAACCTCAGGTCATAAATTCCTGGAGGAGAATTCTGCCTCATGGCCAGACAGTATAGAGAGAGTGAGTTTCATAAGAGAGAACAAAGGAATTTCTTCCACAGCCTAGAACGTGAGGTCTGAACAATATTCATGTTCTGGAGAATATATAAAAGGTCTTTGAAGTATCCAGCTACGAACTGGTCTGTTTGGTACAATTTTGTGAAACTCATGAGAGACAATACCATACCATTACTATAACCCTGTTTATACAAGAGTCTCAAGAATGAGGCTTACATCTAATTGTTGTACAAAATGAATGAGTAAAGATGAAACTATTTGTGAAATGATGTGATGCTATGTAATGATGTTAATGTGAGAGAATTGTATTTCTGTTTAAAGTTTCACTAAGTCATTGGCACGCCCCCAGGGGAACAGACATGACCTGGTGTCATGGGACAGCCCTTTCTGCTTTTCCGAATAAAACCCCCACCCGGGTTTTCTATCACCGGACCAGCTTACCTCGATAACCACGAGAGGGCTAAGGTTTGGGTCGAGACCATGCATTTCTCTTGCTGAATTCTTAACCATACCACGTGGTTAAACTCTTAGACAATCGATACCGATAGAATAAGAACAAATCTTTGATACTAATTACTAGTCTGCAGCTAGGAATTATGTACCCGTGAACGCGAAGACTGACAACCGCCGAAACATCTACTCTATAACAACATTAATGAATGTTACTCTGAAATAACCATTCTAACCACGGCAGAGAGAGAGAGAGGGCGGACAAACTCTCCAACAGAAACAAACTTTTCAACAGAGATCCCGACGTCACACTGAGTGTAAATATATGATTTGATTGCAATTATTCCTGAATGAGTGAGCGTTCATGTGCAAAGGATTAGCATTTCAATTGTTATAACTATCAACTTTGTGGGGTCTTATCTCATTCGACCCCCACTTCCCCTTTGTCCACCAAGCCGTGATGCCGGTTTAGCCCACTAGGGCACATCCGCTATCATTTCCTTGTAACTATCTACTGTTTGTTTATGCCTTTCTGTGATTACTTAGTTAGTAAATAAATGATTTAAGACAATTGATGTATTGATGACTCGTAGTGAAGACTGGGTTCGTGCAGATAACCAACAATTTACGACGTTTGGAATGAGACTAACGTGAGGTAAAGAATAATTCATTAATTGGAAGACTAATTTATCAGATATTACAATATCTGAAAGTTATATTAGGAAAAGAATAACTTTGTAATCTGAATATTTTCCTTGGTGCCCCGACTTCCTAGTTAATTACAGTTACATGATTAATTAGTTTAATCGCGTAATAATAATTACAGAGTTATTTGATAAATAAGTCTTCAGTTTTAATGATGCCAAAGACACGACACTAGTGTCCTCTCGATATATACTGTCCTCTTGAATCCCACTCCCATCCGCAACTCCTCCACCGCTTAACCTTCCCCATCCCACCATCCCATATACATACAACTGTATTAAAGTGAAGGTAGGTAGTCTATTAAAAATCAATTTACTAAAACAGACTTGGATAACTAGTTTTGATTGAAATCTAAATTGCATAAAATAATTTGTTGGACTCAGTCTGTAGTTAGCCTATGTTAGATCTATATTCAGACATAAGGATAGGCTAACGTTACAGTGCTTGTGCTCTCTTCAAGCCTACTGTGTTTGTGAGAACAATATGGATGGGATTCTGATTACCTTTCAACAGAGTTTGATGTCAGTGTGTGGTCAATGTGTACAACAAAGTAGTATGCAGGGGGATGGGTGGGGAGGTTTGGAGACTGACAACATTTAGTCTCAATTTGTCTCAACCTTATTACAGTCCATTCAATTGAAAAGGTAATGGACACATTGGAAAATATTTGATCGTAAAATAGCAAAAGCACTTGCACATCTGAGTCAGATTGTTGGAGGTGTGTGAGATAATTAAATGAAATATTTAGAGAAAAGCACTGACGAGGCCAACAAGTCCGAAACGTAGGCCTAAAGCTGAAAGAACTGAAGGGATACTGGCAAGAGCAGTGTCTTTCTTTTCTCTAAAAAGTATTTCATTGTACAAGAGTTTTCCTTATAGGCTACGTTTCAGATTTAGGATGTGTTCACATATTCAATTGGGAATAATAAGAATTCTAAACCAGGTAGTTTGGGTCCTGGATGCTGTTTGGCTGAAAGCCGTGGTATATGAGATTATATACCACGGGTATGACACAAAAATACTTGTTTACTGTTCTATTTATGTTGGTAACAACCAGTTTATAATAGCAGTAAGGCACCTCTGGGGTTTGTGGTATTTGGGCAATATATCATGGCTACCCAGCTAGCAATGAGGAATCAGCCCAGAAGCGGCCCACTTCCGGGGGCCGGAACTGATGAAATTGGCCCGGAATCGGGTGTCGGACTCGGCCCGGAATCAAAATGAATGACTGCCCTTTGTACATTGGGCATTCCATCTACCGTAATTCAGCCGACTTTGCCTGCATCTTACCAGAATCCCACCAGAAGCGGCCCAATGCAATTTTAAATAAATGCATGCAAAATTATTATTATTCGCTCCACAGGTAATATTACACTTCTTTACATTACAACGGTTTGGTTTGTCTGATCTGAACAATTTTTTCTTAGCTATCAAAGATAATTGTGTAGTTTAGAGTAATTAGAGTAATTATCGAGGCCAGCAATTTTTTTTTCGTCCTCCTAACGTAGTCAACACTGCTGGCTGCTAGCTGCTAGCTAGTCAACACCGCTAGCTAGCCAACCGTTACCGACTAGCAGCGCTGTGGATACTAATACATTACAACGGAACGATTTGACTAGTGCAGTGTTAGCTAGCTAGCTACATAGCTGTCTTTGTCATAGCTTGATAATTGTGTAGTTTAGTAATAGCTAGGTCAGCTAGCCAGCTATTTCCGTCCCCCGCGACGCCATTGTTCCATACCCAGCCAACTATTACCGACGAGCAGCATTGTAGAAACTAAATACGTTACAAAGGAACCTCTTGATTAGTGTTATGTTAGCTAGCTACAAAGTTGCTTTTGTATAATAGCCAACCTCTACCGACTAGCAGCACTGTAGAAACTATTACATTACAACGGAACGATTTGACTAGTGCGGTGTTAGCTAGCTAGCTACATAGCTGTCTTTGTCATAGCTTGATAATTGTGTAGTTTAGTAATTATCGAGGCTAGCTAGGTTAGCTAGACAGCTATTTCCGTCCCCCGCGACGCCATTGTTCCATACCCAGCCAACTATTACCGACGAGCAGCATTGTAGAAACTAAATACATTACAAAGGAACGTCTTGATTAGTGTTATGTTATGTTAGCTAGCTACAAAGTTGCTTTTGTATAATAGCCAACATCTACCGACTAGCAGCACTGTAGAAACTATTACATTACAACGGAACGACTTGATTAGTGTAGTGTTGTGTTAGTTAGCTAGCATTTTCGTCATTTTAGTCAATAAGATTTTCGCAACGTAAGCTTAACTTTCTGAACATTCGAGACGTGTAGTCCACTTGTCATTCCAATCTCCTTTGCATTAGCGTAGCCTCTTCTGTAGCTTGTCAACTATGTGTCTGGCTATCCCTGTTCTCTCCCCTCTGCACAGGCCATACAAACGCTTCACACCGCGTGGCCGCTGCCACTCTAACCTGGTGGTCCCAGCGCGCACGACCCACGTGGAGTTCCAGGTCTCCGGCAGCCTCTGGAACTGCCGGTCTGTGGCCAACAAGGCTGAGTTCATCTCAGCCTATTCTACCCTCCAGTCCCTAGACTTCCTGGCGCTGACGGAAACATGGATTACCACAGATAACACTGCTACTCCTACTGCTCTCTCCTCGTCTGCCTACGTGTTCTCGCATACCCCTAGAGCATCGAGCCAGCGGGGTGGTGGCACTGGAATCCTCATCTCTCCCAAGTGGACATTCTCTCTTTCTCCCCTGACCCATCTGTCTATCTCCTCATTTGAATTCCATGCTGTCACAGTTACCAGCCCTTTCAAGCTTAACATCCTTATCATTTATCGCCCTCCAGGTTCCCTTGGAGAGTTCATCAATGAGCTTGATGCCTTGATAAGTTCCTTCCCTGAGGATGGCTCACCTCTCACAGTTCTGGGTGACTTTAACCTCCCCACGTCTACCTTTGACTCATTCCTCTCTGCCTCCTTCTTTCCACTCCTCTCCTCCTTTGACCTCACCCTCTCACCTTCCCCCCCTACTCACAAGGCAGGCAATACGCTTGACCTCATCTTTACTAGATGCTGTTCTTCCACTAATCTCATTGCAACTCCCCTCCAAGTCTCCGACCACTACCTTGTATCCTTTTCCCTCTCGCTCTCATCCAACACTTCTCGCTCTGCCCCTACTCGGATGGTATTGCGCCGTCCCAACCTTCGCTCTCTCTCTCCTGCTACTCTCTCCGCTTCCATCCTATCATCTCTTCCCTCTGCTCAAACCTTCTCCAACCTATCTCCTGATTCTGCCTCCTCAACCCTCCTCTCCTCCCTTTCTGCATCCTTCGATTTTCTCTGTCCCCTATCCTCCAGGCCGGCTCGGTCCTCCACTCCTGCGCCGTGGCTCGACGACTCACTGCGAGCTCACAGAACAGGGCTCCGGGCAGCCGAGCGGAAATGGAGGAAAACTCGCCTCCCTGCGGACCTGGCATCCTTTCACGCCCTCCTCTCTACATTTTCCTCTTCTGTCTCTGCTGCTAAAGCCACTTTCTACCACTCTAAATTCCAAGCATCTGCCTCTAACCCTAGGAAGCTCTTTGCTACCTTCTCCTCCCTCCTGAATCCTCCTCCCCCTCCCCCCCTCCTCTCTCTTTGCGGATGACTCGTCAACCATTTTGAAAAGAAGGTTGATGACATCCGATCCTCGTTTGCTAAGCCAAACGACACCGCTGGTCCTGCTCACACTGCCCTACCCTGTGCTTTGACCTCTTTCTCCCCTCTCTCTCCAGATGAAATCTCGCGTCTCGTGACGGCCGGCCGCCCAACAACCTGCCCACTTGACCCTATCCCCTCCTCTCTTCTCCAGACCATTTCCGGAGACCTTCTCCCCTACCTCACCTCACTCATCAACTCATCCTTGACCGCTGGCTACGTCCCTTCCGTCTTCAAGAGAGCGAGAGTTGCACCCCTTCTGAAAAAACCTACACTCGATCCCTCCGATATCAACAACTACAGACCAGTATCCCTTCTTTCTTTTCTCTCCAAAACTCTTGAACGTGCCGTCCTTGGCCAGCTCTCCTGCTATCTCTCTCAGAATGACCTTCTTGATCCTAATCAGTCAGGTTTCAAGACTGGGCATTCAACTGAGACTGCTCTTCTCTGTGTGACGGAGGCTCTCCGCACTGCTAAAGCTAACTCTCTCTCCTCTGCTCTCATCCTTCTAGACCTATCTGCTGCCTTTGATACCGTGAACCATCAGATCCTCCTCTCCACCCTCTCCGAGCTGGGCATCTCCGGCACGGCCCACGCTTGGATTGCGTCCTACCTGACAGGTCGCTCCTACCAGGTGGCGTGGCGAGAATCTGTCTCCGCACCACATGCTCTCACCACTGGTGTCCCCCAGGGCTCTGTTCTAGGCCCTCTCCTATTCTCACTATACACCAAGTCACTTGGCTCGGTCATATCTTCACATGGTCTCTCCTATCATTGCTACGCAGACGACACACAATTAATCTTCTCCTTTCCCCCTTCTGATAACCAGGTGGCGAATCGCATCTCTGCATGTCTGGCAGACATATCAGTGTGGATGACGGCTCACCACCTCAAGCTGAACCTCGGCAAGACGGAGCAGCTCCTCCTCCCGGGGAAGGACTGCCCGTTCCATGATCTCACCATCACGGTTGACAACTCCCTTGTGTCCTCCTCCCAGAGTGCTAAGAACCTTGGCGTGACCCTGGACAACACCCTGTCGTTCTCCACTAACATCAAGGCGGTGACCCGATCCTGTAGGTTCATGCTCTACAACATTCGCAGAGTACGACCCTGCCTCACACAGGAAGCGGCGCAGGTCCTAGTCCAGGCACTTGTCATCTCCCGTCTGGATTACTGCAACTCGCTGTTGGCTGGGCTCCCTGCCTGTGCCATTAAACCCCTACAACTCATCCAGAACGCCGCAGCCCGTCTGGTGTTCAACCTTCCCAAGTTCTCTCACGTCACCCCGCTCCTCCGCTCTCTCCACTGGCTTCCAGTTGAAGCTCGCATCCGCTACAAGTCCATGGTGCTTGCCTACGGAGCTGTGAGGGGAACGGCACCTCCGTACCTTCAGGCTCTGATCAGGCCCTACACCCAAACAAGGGCACTGCGTTCATCCACCTCTGGCCTGCTCGCCTCCCTACCTCTGAGGAAGCACGGTTCCCGCTCAGCCCAGTCAAAACTGTTCGCTGCTCTGGCACCCCAATGGTGGAACAAGCTCCCTCACGACGCCAGGACAGCGGAGTCAATCACCACCTTCCGGAGACACCTGAAACCCCACCTCTTTAAGGAATACCTGGGATAGGATAAAGTAATCCTTCTAACCCCCCCCCCCCCAAAAGATTTAGATGCACTATTGTAAAGTGGTTGTTCCACTGGATATCTTAAGGTGAATGCACCAATTTGTAAGTCGCTCTGGATAAGAGCGTCTGCTAAATGACTTAAATGTAAATGTAAATGTAATATTATTATTATACATTTTATCCATACAAATTATACCCATCCACAATTTTTTTAAATAATTGTATTTTACCCCCTTTTCGTCATGTCCAATTGTCTTGTCCCATCACTGCAACTCCCGTACAGCTTCGGGAGAGGTGAAGGTCGAGAGCCATGCGACCTCCGAAACACGACCCGCCAAGCCGCACTGCTTCTTGACACACTGCTCACTTAACCCGGAAGCCAGCCGCACCAATGTGTCGGAGGAAACACTGTACAACTGGCGACCGTGTCAGTGTGCAGGCGCCCGGCCCACCACAGGAGTTGCTAGAGTGCGATGGGACAAGGACATCCCAGCCGGCCAAACCCTCCCCTAAGCCAGATGACGCTGGGCCAATTGTGCTTCGCCTCACGGGTCTTCCGGTCGTGGCCGGCACAGGAATCGAACCAGCATCTGTAGCAACGCGGTTTGAACTGCGATGTAGTGTCTTAGACCGCTGTGCCACTCAGGAGGCCCCATCCACAAAGGTTTTAATGCTTATCAATTGCCTTGCGCAAAGTATCAAAATACTAAAATACTACTTAAACAGGACTGTAAAAGAATTTCATTTAAATGTTCATTTTATTTTTTGATCACAAAAACAATGGAAAAATAAATAATGAAATGTTAATTATATAAAGCAGCCGTGTAATCATCTGCCAGAGTAGCCACAATCGGCCCGAGCCCCAAGTAATACAGTTGAGGTCGGATGTTAACAAACACCTTAACCAAATACATTTAAACTCAGTTTTTCACAATTCCTGACATTTAATCCTAGTAAAAATTCCCTGTCTTAGGTCAGTTAGGATCACTACTTTATTTTAAGAATGTGAAATGTCAGAATAATATTAGAGAGAATTATTTATTTCAGTATTTATTTCTTTCATCACATTCCCAGTGGGTCAGAAGTTTACATACACTCAATTAGTATTAAGTAGCATTGCCTTTAAATTGTTTAACTTGGGTCAAACGTTTCGGGTAGCCTTCCACAAGCTTCCCACAATAAGTTGGGTGAATTTTGGCCCATTCCTCCTGACAGAGCTGGTGTAACTGAGTCAGGTTTGTAGGCCTCCTTGCTCGCACACGCTTTTTACAGTTCTGCCCACAAATGTTCTATTGGATTGAGGTCAGGGCTTTGTGATGGCCACTCCAATACCTTGACTTTGTTGTCCTTAAGCCATTTTGCCACAACTTTGGAAGTATGCCCAAGACCCAATTGTGACCAAGCTTTAACTTCCTGACTGATGTCTTGAGATGTTGCTTCAATATATCCACCTAATTTTCCAGCCTCATGATGCCATCTATTTTGTGAAGTGCACCAGTCCCTCCTGCAGCAAAGCACCCACGCAACATGATGCTGCCACCCCCGTGCTTCACGGTTGGGTTGGTGTTCTTCGGCTTGCAAGCATCCCCCTTTTACTCCAAACATAACAATGGTCATTATGGCTAAACAGTTCTATTTTTGTTTCATCAGACCAGAGGACATTTCTCCAAAAAGTATGATCTTTGTCCCCATGTGCAGTTGCAAACTGTAGTCTGGCTTTTTATGCTGGTTTTGGAGCAGTGGCTTCTTCCTTGCAGAGCTGCCTTTCAGGTTATGTCGATATAGGACTCGTTTTACTGTGGATATAGATATTTTTGTACCTGTTTCCTCCAGCATCTTCACAAGGTCCTTTGCTGCTGTTCTGGGATTGATTTGCACTTTTCACACCAAAGTACATTCAAATCAAATCAAAATCAAATCAAATGTATTTATATAGCCCTTCGTACATCAGCTGATATCTCAAAGTGCTGTACAGAAACCCAGCCTAAAACCCCAAACAGCAAGCAATGCATGTGAAAGAAGCACGGTGGCTAGGAAAAACTCCCTAGGAAAAACTCCCTAGAAAGGCCAAAACCTAGGAAGAAACCTAAAGAGGGACCAGGCTATGAGGGGTGGCCAGTCCTCTTCTGGCTGTGCCGGGTGGATATTATAACAGAACATGGTCAAGATGTTAAAATGTTCATAAATGACCAGCATGGTCAAATAATAATAATCATAGTAGTTGTCGAGGGTGTAGCAAGCACTTCCGGTGAACAGGTCAGGGTTCCATAGCCGCAGGCAGAACAGTTGAAACTGGAGCAGCAGCATGGCCAGGTGGTCCTGAGGCATGGTCCTAGGGCTCAGGTCCTCCGAGAGAAAGAGAGAATTAGAGAGAGCATATTTAAATTCACACAGGACACCGGATAAGACAAGAGAAATACTCCAGATGTAACAGACTGACCCTAGCCCCCCGACACATAAACTACTGCAGCATAAATACTGAAGGCTGAGACAGGAGGGATCAGAAGACACTGTGGCCCCATCCGATGATACCCCCAGACAGGGCCAAACAGGCAGGATATAACCCCACCCACTTTGCCAAAGCACAGCCCCCACACCACTAGAGGGATCTCTCCAACCACCAACATACCGTCCTAAGACAAGGCCGAGTATAGCCTACATTCATCTCTAGGAGACAGAACGCGTCTCCTTCCTGAGCGGTATGACGGCTACGTGGTCCCATGGTGTTTATACTTGTGTACTATTGTTTGTACAGATGAATGTGGTACCTTCAGGTGTTTGGAAATTGCTCCCAATGATGAACCAGACTTGTGGAAGTCTACAATATTTTTTCTGAGGTCTTGGCTGATTTCTTTTGATTTTCCTATGATGTCAAGCAAAGAGGCACTGAGTTTGAAGCTACGGGTACACCTCCAATTGACTCAAATTATGTCAATTAGCCTATCAGAAGCTTCTAAAGCCATGACATCATTTTCTGGAATTTTCCAAGCTGTTTAAAGGCACAGTCAACTTAGTGTATGTAAACTTCTGACCCACTGGAATTGTGATACATTGAATAATAAGTGAAATAATCTGTCTGTAAACAATTGTTGGAAAAATTACTTGTGTCATGCACAAAGTAGATGTCCTAACCGACTTGCCAAAACTATAGTTTGTTAACAAGAAATTTGTGGAGTGGTTGAAAAACGAGTTTTAATGACTCCAACCTAAGTGTATGTAAACTTCCGACTTCAACTGTACATTTGGGACAAATAACTCACACCGGACTCGGCTCAAGCTCAATCCCTGCATCCTAGCCGTAATTAATACTGCCGAAGGCTGCCTAAACTCGGGCCACATGACGTCGGCCGAGTCTGACTCTCAGCCTATTGCCCCGACTCACAGCCGGAATCGGCTCAGATCCATTGTGCTACTGTAGCTGGGTAAGGACTGTATCCAAGCAGTGTATCCAAGCACTGTATCTGCTTCACTTCTTGCCCAAAATCAGTCCTTAGCCATGGTAGCCAATATACCACATCCCCTCAGGCCTTATTGCTTAATTGGCCACCAGAAAGCTAAGAACCAAAGATGATCTATTATATTGACAAGATATTTGAGGAAGGAGGCGAGATCAGGTGAGACCCACATCACGACAAGAGAGACAACACAACACTACATAAAGAGAGACCTAAGGCAACAATAGAGCATGGCAGCAACACATGACAACACAGTATGGTACTGTAGCAACACAACATGACAACAACATGGTAGCAACACAACATGGCAGCAGCACAACATGGTACAAACATTATTGGGCACAGACAACAGCACAAAAGGCAAGAAGGTAGAGACAACAATACATCACGCAAAGCAGCCACAACTGTCAATAAGATTGTCCATGATTGAATCTTTGAATGAAGAAATTGAGATAAAACTGTCCAGTTTGAGTGTTTGTTGCAGCTCATTCCAGTCACTAGCTGCAGCGAACTGAAAATACGAGCGACCCAGGGATGTGTGTGCTTTGGGGACCTTTAACAGAATGTGACTGACAGAACGGGTGTTGTATGTGGATGATGAGGGCTGCAGTAGATATCTCAGACAGGGGGGAGTGAGGCCTAAGAGGGTTTATAAATAAGCATTAACCAGTGGGTCTTGCGACGGGTATACATAGATGACCAATTTACAGAGTATAGACTGCAGTGATGTGTCCTATGAGGAGCATCCGTGGCAAATCTGATGGCCAAATGGTAAAGAATATCTAGCCGCTCGAGAGCACCCTAACCTGTCGATCTATAAATTACATCTCTGTAGTCTAGCATGGGTAGGATGGTCATCTGAATCAGGGTTAGTTTGGCAGCAGGTTTTTTCCAACACTTTTGATAAACAGGGCAAAATAGAAATAGGTCTATAATAGTTAGTATCAGCTTGATCTCCCCTTTTAAATAAAGGACGTTAGCTAATTAATTTTCTAGCTATCATACAGTAGGCGTATATTCAACTTTTATATATTTCATATAAGTAGACATGCATTCATTATTGACTGAAGCGCATATAAAGCACCCACAAGCTACCGGTGGCGGAAAAAACAATCATGGTGACGAATTTCCGGCCAAGGGTGGTCCATTTTAAAAGTCATTCTTTCCTCCCATCCCCTGCAAGTGTATACTCGTCAGACGTCATGTTACATCATCAGAAGTGTCCACTAAATTTGAGGGCTGAGGGGATAGGGTGTGTCTTTTAAGTGTTTGGACCGCATATAGATTTGAGGTCCAGCCTCTGACCAGGTGGTCGTTATGGGACGGTCACGTGACCTTGTTAGAGGTGTTAGGCGACCAATGACTGGCAGGATGGTCCAACGTGGGGAGGAATTTGGGATTTGGTTTCCAGTCCATGATATCCAAAGCGCCTCCGTCTGTAATCTCGGTTAACCCAGAAGTAACATCTCGCTTAATTTGGTCAGCTACACGCATAATCTGCCCACGGGAGACTACTCCGTCTGTAATCATTCTTACATTGATGGCTCGTATATTTCCATCCTTATCTCAACTGTAGTAGTGAAATTAGTTCCGCAGTGACTGTGCCAGCTGCCATATCAGTTGTCCAGATGGGGGCGCACGGGGTCTGAGTGAAGCGCATTGTCCGCACAGACAGACGCGAGGAGGAGAGGACTTTATGAGAGGTTGCACCACAACTTGCTGTAGTCAATTCTGAACTTTCGGATCTGATCGTGTTGAGGACCCTGTCGCAGCTTTTCTTTTCTCCTCAATTTCAACACGCGTGGATCCAAGTCAACTTAATATGACAAAATGTCTATAAATGAAGTGTACGTTTTCCGACCGTTCAAGTTGATTGCTTTACTTTGTGTATTTCTGGCATTGTGTCTGGACATCGTAGCGTTATTGAGCCCCGCCTGGGTAACGGCAGAGCGTTTTTCTTTGTCGCTATGGGAATCATGTACTGAAACAGAGGCTGGCTGGAGATGCCTTTCCACCCTCACATCTGGTAAGAAGCGATTCACGTTTTTTTCCTAAAATGATTCTGTATCTTGATGTAAATCACGCCTTTCAAGTGGTTTTCTGTCCAGATGAAAAGGGGTCCCCACAATTAGTTATAATCCTTTGACTCCCAAAAGAATGGGGAAGTAGGCCTTTGTTGGCATAGCATGACTTGGGACTATATGAACCCAAACATTGTGATATTGGCCTGTTGTAACACACGTTATAGAACCTGGCTATAAAGCCTGGCTATAAAGCCTGCCTTCATGCTGTGGCATGGAAACTGGGGTTCTGGTGCAGTTTATGTATTTAACCTTTTATTTGACCAGGAAAAGCCCACTGAGACCCAGTCTTTTTTTCAGTTGTTTCTCTTTATCAAAGTTCTAACATAGGCTATACAATGTTTAGTCTACACACATTAACAGACTGGATAGAAGAACAATGCGTGAATCAATCTGATTATAGTGAGAGAAATGTCTGGAATTTACGGTGAATTTCTATGTACATCATGGATGAAGAGATCAAACAATGGACCATTGTTAATGCACTGTAATCGCTCTCTGTCCGGCTCCACATATGCGTGTCTACTGTAACATTTGCGTTCCAGGCCATTGGTAATATTTTGCTCTCTGCCCTGTCAGTCAGAGCGCGCCAGTATAGCGGAGATTCGCCACCTATGTGAGTAATTCTCGAGATACAAGTAGCTGTTTAGGCCTATCGGTTCTCTTTTCGTGTCCTCACGGCTTTTTGATCTTGCACTTTTAAGTTTTCTTTCTCAGCTGAGAGTTGTCCCTATGACGTGATGTGCCATCTGTGTGCTCCACTGGCCTTTGTAACTTCGTGAATGCAGGTGGGTGTGTTCCACCTATTGTTGCGTTCCACTGGTGTGGGACACTCTCTTTTTGGGAATGTCTCTGTCCCCCTCACTCTCTTTGAATGGGGGATGGGGATTGAGGGTCCTTGGTTATGGACTGAAAGCATTATCATAGATAGATTTCACAGTTTGTTTTAAGGAGACAGAGTTCTCACACATTCCTACAGGGTTTAAGACACATAAAAATATGTTTGATGAGAATGTATTCTATCTATTTATGGAAACAACATGTTATCATATTGCACTACTGAAACCTATCGTTGGTCTCTTTCAATATCCCATGCTCGTTCCTAACAAGAGTTTCTTCCTTCTCCCCTACTGCTTCTCAGTATCTCAGTAGCTGTTTGGCTGAACCTCCAAGCAGAGTAGAATGTGCTGTTTGTTTTACCTGCAGGGAGAGCATTAGTGATGACACTACTGCCACTGCAGCCAGCTTTATGACTCTAGCACAGAGCAGAGAGGCTGGCAGGCAGTGGAGACTGAGACAGACACCAGATGGGTGCTGTGCTCAGGCGAGGCAGGTTAACCCTGGCTGTCTCCTCTGGTAGGATCCTTTCTCTCAGATCTGTGCCCAGCCAGTGACACCCTCCCTCTCCCAACCCAGCTTAATGGTCCGTCTCTGTCAGAAAAACACCTGTCATTCTCCTGCCAGAGCCTCCTGCTACCCCCACCTCAGAGGTTTGTCTGGACAGACGGTGTCGTCAATGGAATGGTCTCTGTATTGTTCCTCTGGTCCATCCTGGTGTTGTGGTTGGTTCTAAGTCCAGCTCGTTTGAGTAGGGGTAAAATGAGGACGAGGCCTCTCATCTCACACAGCTTGATGAGGTGGAGCAGAGGGGGCATTCTGATCTCCTCCCCTCTGTTGTTGTGGTGGAATGTGTGGGGGGGGGGGGGGGGGTGAATGTGAGGTGGGCTCTGAGAGATAAGCTTGTCCCTGGGGCAGTGAGAGAGAACGCCTGCCTGGTGGAGCTCATTAGGACAAGGGCATCAGGGTTGTGGGGTTAACATTACAGGAGACAAAGGAGTAAATGGCCTGGGGGGGCAGAGAGACAGGACAGAGGACAGACGGAGCCCATTAGCTGCCTCCAGTGGAGCTTCTCTCTGTTCTCTGAGATGAGCCAGCCAACCGAGACGCAACAGACCTGAGGGAGAACTGAACAGTCAGCTGGATTTTGGAGCACTTGTGACCTCAGCACTTTCTGCACAGCCAGAACCTGGACAGAGGAGAGGCAGTGGCAGATGGGATGGAGGATATGGGAGAACCTTTTTGGCACATAGTCAAGTGAGCATGTTTGAAGTAGCTGTGTGGGTTAAGCTCCCTGTTCACTGTCTGCTAACACTGAAGAGGGAGAGCTGTGTGTGTTGGGGAATTTTTAGATCTTTCTTGAACACAAACACACACGTGTTTTGCGTTGTAACGAGCAGTAGGTTATTTGTTTCCTGCTTGTCTGTCATCACTGATCAGAGTTAATGGGGGATCCATTCAACTCCACCATAGTCTGATTTCAGTGAGTGACTAGTCGAGTACCCTGTGAATGGATGGCGGTGGTTGTCTGTAACATGTCTCCTCCTCCTGCAGACTGGCAGATCGCCACTCTGGTGCTGCTGCTGGCCGGTGCTGCGGTGACTCTGGTGACCTTCCTGGTGGCCCTCATCTCCCTGTGCCGGGGGACACACAGACGGCACTACCGCATGGTGGCCGTGTTCCTGTTTACTGCAGGTACATCCAACATAAACACCATACATGGACATACTGTACAACACTCTACAATAATCCACAACACCATCACTTACATCTCTAATGTTTCCCCTATATTCATTTAGGGGCAGTGGCCAACCGCTGTTAAATTCTTGCCACCACTGCAAAAAATATGATGTTTTTAATATATGTAAAGTACCAGTCAAAAGTTTGGACACACCTACTTATTCCAGGGTTTTTCTTTATTTTTTACTATTTTCTACATTGTAGAATAATACTGAAGACATTAAAACTATGACATAACACATATGGAATGTGTTAAACAAATCAAAATATATTTCATATTTGAGATTCTTCAAAGTAGCCACGCTTTGCCTTAATGACAGCTTTGCACACTCTTGGCATTCTCTCAACCAACATCATGAGGTAGTCACCTGGAATGCATTTCAATTAACAGGTGTGCCTTGTTAAAAGTTAATTTGTGGAATTTCTTTCCTTCTTAATGTGTTTGAGCCAATCAGTTGTGTTGTGACAAGGTGGTATACGGAAGATAGCCCTATTTGGTAAAATACCAAGTCCATATTATGGCAAGAACAACTCAAATAAGCAAAGAGAAACGTCACTCCATTACTTTAAGACATGAAGGTCAGTTAATGCAGAACATTTCTAAGAACTTTGAAAGTTTCTTCAAGTGCAGTCTCAAAAACCATCAAGCGCTATTATGAAACTGGCACTCGCATCTCTGCTAAACAATAAATGAAATGGCCACCGGACTATTTACATTGACCCCCCCACCACCCATTTTTACACTGCTGTTACTTGATGTTTACTATCTGTGACAAATAAGGTTTGATTTGATTTATTCGAGTGGATAGAGATAACATGGATTTTCCCCTGTTCCTGTTCCCAAATGGGCCATTCTAAATGGAAACAAATGTTACATATTAGTAAAGATGAGAGAATAGTCTGATGGGTGAAAATATGATCACTTGATGAGAGGGGACACAGCATGTGCAGCCTGAGGCAAGGAACAGAGAGCAAGCATTTCTTTGCGACTTTCTCAAATCATCAATAGCCTATAGTCCCGTCATGCAGCCCATATACATTTTGATTTGTAAGATATTCTAAGGTTTCTATCATTCACAACTAAAGTTGCCAAATAACTCAAAAATCAAGCATATTGGACCTGTTTCAAATGATCACTTTTACGCTCCACATATCCACTTCATATTTGCACTCGCGCCAGAATGGGAAAAATATAACTTCTATTTCATTCAGTTAAGTTCAATTCTATTCTTCTTACTATAAAATCATATAATATAAAATAATGGCATTGGACATAAACATATCTTGTCGGATAAATGAACAAGCCTACAGCCTATGACATGGAGCATAGCCAGGTCTATGACATGGAGCATAGCCAGGTCTATGGCAGGGAGCATAGCCAGGTCTACGGCATGGAGCATAGCCAGGTCTACGGCATGGAGCATAGCCAGGTCTACGACATGGAGCATAGCCAGGTCTATGACATGGAGCATAGCCAGGTCTATGGCAGGGAGCATAGCCAGGTCTACGGCATGGAGCATAGCCAGGTCTATGACATGGAGCATAGTCAGGTCTATGGCAGGGAGCATAGCCAGGTCTACGGCATGGAGCATAGCCAGGCCTATGGCATGGAGCATAGCCAGGTCTATGGCATGGAGCATAGCCAGGTCTATGGCATGGAGCATAGCCAGGTCTATGGCATGGAGCATAGCCAGGTCTATGGCAGGGAGCATAGCCAGGTCTATGACATGGAGCATAGCCAGGTCTATGGCATGGAGCATAGCCAGGTCTATGGCATGGAGCATAGCCAGGTCTATGGCATGGAGCATAGCCAGGTCTATGGCATGGAGCATAGCCAGGTCTATGGCATGGAGCATAGCCAGGTCTATGGCATGGAGCATAGCCAGGTCTATGGCATGGAGCATAGCCAGGTCTACGACATGGAGCATAGCCAGGTCTACGACATGGAGCATAGCCAGGTCTACGACATGGAGCATAGCCAGGTCTACGACATGGAGCATAGCCAGGTCTACGGCATGGAGCATAGCCAGGTCTACGGCATGGAGCATAGCCAGGTCTACGGCATGGAGCATAGCCAGGTCTACGACATGGAGCATAGCCAGGTCTACGGCAGGGAGCATAGCCAGGTCTATGACATGGAGCATAGTCTATGGCATGGAGCATAGCCAGGTCTACGACATGGAGCATAGCCAGGTCTACGACATGGAGCATAGCCAGGTCTACGACATGGAGCATAGCCAGGTCTACGGCATGGAGCATAGCCAGGTCTACGACATGGAGCATAGCCAGGTCTACGACATGGAGCATAGCCAGGTCTACGGCAGGGAGCATAGCCAGGTCTACGGCATGGAGCATAGCCAGGTCTACGGCATGGAGCATAGCCAGGTCTACGACATGGAGCATAGCCAGGTCTACGGCAGGGAGCATAGCCAGGTCTATGACATGGAGCATAGTCTATGGCATGGAGCATAGCCAGGTCTACGACATGGAGCATAGCCAGGTCTACGACATGGAGCATAGCCAGGTCTACGGCATGGAGCATAGCCAGGTCTACGGCATGGAGCATAGCCAGGTCTACGACATGGAGCATAGCCAGGTCTACGGCAGGGAGCATAGCCAGGTCTATGACATGGAGCATAGTCTATGGCATGGAGCATAGCCAGGTCTACGGCATGGAGCATAGCCAGGTCTACGGCATGGAGCATAGCCAGGTCTACGGCATGGAGCATAGCCAGGTCTACGGCATGGAGCATAGCCAGGTCTACGGCAAGGAGCATAGCCAGGTCTACGACATGGAGCATAGCCAGGTCTACGGCAGGGAGCATAGCCAGGTCTATGACATGGAGCATAGTCTATGGCATGGAGCATAGCCAGGTCTACGACATGGAGCATAGCCAGGTCTACGGCAGGGAGCATAGCCAGGTCTATGACATGGAGCATAGTCTATGGCATGGAGCATAGCCAGGTCTACGACATGGAGCATAGCCAGGTCTACGACATGGAGCATAGCCAGGTCTACGGCATGGAGCATAGCCAGGTCTACGGCATGGAGCATAGCCAGGTCTACGACATGGAGCATAGCCAGGTCTACGGCAGGGAGCATAGCCAGGTCTATGACATGGAGCATAGTCTACGGCATGGAGCATAGCCAGGTCTACGGCATGGAGCATAGCCAGGTCTACGGCATGGAGCATAGCCAGGTCTACGGCATGGAGCATAGCCAGGTCTACGGCAAGGAGCATAGCCAGGTCTACGGCATGGAGCATAGCCAGGTCTACGGCAAGGAGCATAGCCAGGTCTACGACATGGAGCATAGCCAGGTCTACGACATGGAGCATAGCCAGGTCTACGGCAAGGAGTATAGCCAGGTCTATGGCATGGAGCATATCCAGGTCTATGGCAAAGCGTATTGAAGCTGTTCTGGCGGCTCACGGTGACCCAACGCCCTATTAAGACGCTTTATGTTGGTGTTTCCTTTATTTTGGCAGTTACCTTTATTTTCCCTTCACACCACATTTGGTCTACATAGACACATAATTACCATTTGAGAAAATGGTCAAGTTTTTTGCACAAAGCTAAATAGACACTGACTGAGACTGAATGTGAGGGTGAGGTTGTGATGTGTTAAAAGTACCAATCTGTCTGTTTAATTGATTAGCACACAGCTCAGACACTCATACGTACCCCACAAGACATGCCACCAGAGGTCTTTTTAAAAGTCTCCAAGTCCAGAACAGTGGCTAGGAAATGCACAGTACTATATAGAGCCAGGATGGAACTCTCTTCCACCTTAGGTAACTCCAGCTAGGAGTCAAATCGGATCAAAAAAGCGATAAAACACCTCATGGCACAATAGGGACTCACACACTCTAAAACATGCACTCTACACACACACACACACACACACACACACACACACACACACACACACACAAACTCTAAAACATGCACTCTACACACACACAAACTCTAAAACATGCACTCTACACACACACACACTCTAAAACATGCACTCTACACACACACACACACACACACACTCTAAAACATGCACTCTACACACACACACACACTCTAAAACATGCGCTCTACACACACACTCTAAAACATGCACTCTACACACACACACACACACACACACACTCTAAAACATGCACTCTACACACACACACACACACACACACTCTAAAACATGCACTCTACACACACACACACACACACACACACACTCTAAAACATGCACTCTACAAACACCCACACACTCTAAAACATGCACTCTACACACACACACATACACACACACTCTAAAACATGCACTCTATACACACCCACACACTCTAAAACATGCACTCTACACACTCCCACACACTCTAAAACATGCACTCTACACACACTCACACACACTCTAAAACATGCACTCTACACACACACACACACACACTCTAAAACATGCACTCTACACACACACACACACACACACACACACACTCTAAAACATGCACTCTACACACACACACACACACACACACACTCTAAAACATGCCCTCTACAAACACCCACACACTCTAAAACATGCACTCTACACACACACACATACACACACACACACACACACACACACACACACTCTAAAACATGCACTCTACACACTCACACACACTCTAAAACATGCACTCTACACACACACACTCTAAAACATGCACTCTACACACTCACACACACTCTAAAACATGCACTCTACACACACACACACACACACACTAAAACATGCACTCTACACACATCATGACATTTTAGTCATTTAGCAGACGCTCTTATCCAGAGTGCATACATTTCATAACATTTTTGTTTTTTTTGTTTTTCCCATACTGGTCCCCCGTGGGAATCGAACCCACAACCCTGGCGTTGCAAACACCACGCTCTACCAACTGAGCCACACGGGACCATCCACACACTATTCTTAGTAATGTAGTATTGTAATACTGTGATGGAGAAATATATATTTATATAATGCACAGTGTTTTGTTTGATAAAACATTATATCTCTGTTTGGACCTCAGGACAGGAAGATGTGGATCCTAATAAAAGACTAAATAGTAAAGTGTGGAGAAGGAGAGGGTGGGGGCGATAAGAGAGTTGGGTTTGAGCTAACTCTTTCTGTGGTGAGGGAGCTGTTGTGAGACCCAGAAAGCAGGCTGCTGTGTGCCAAGAAAAAGCAGCCACAGAATTTGCACAGTTACCAATGAAGAGAGGAATGTATTCCCTCCCCATAGCTCTCTGCTTTGTCTACTCTCTCTCTCTCTCTCTCCCTCTCTGCTTTGTCTTCTCTCTCTCTCTCTCTCTCTCTCTCTCTCTCTCTCTGCTTTGTCTACTCTCTCGCTCTCTCTCTCTCTCTCTCTCTCTCTCTCTGCTTTGTCTGCTCTCTCTTTCTCTCTCTCTCTCTCTCTCTCTGCTTTGTCTACTCTCTCTCTCTCTCTCTCTCTCTCTCTCTCTCTCTCTCCTTTGTCTGCTCTCTCTCTCTCTCTCTCTCTCTGCTTTGTCTACTGTCTCTCTCTCTGCTTTGTCTACTCTCTCTCTCTCTCTCTCTCTCTCTCTCTCTCTCTCTCTGCTTTGTCTACTCTCTCTCTCTCTCTCTCTCTCTCTCTCTCTCTCTCTGCTTTGTCTACTCTCTCTCTCTCTCTCTCTCTCCTTTGTCTGCTCTCTCTTTCTCTCTCTCTCTCTCTGCTTTGTCTACTCTCTCTCTCTCTCTCTCTCTCTCTCTGCTTTCTCTGCTCTCTCTCTCTCTCTCTCTCTCCTCTGCTTTGTCTGCTCTCTCTCTCTCTCTCTCTCTCTGCTTTGTCTACTGTCTCTCTCTCTGCTTTGTCTACTCTCTCTCTCTCTGCTTTGTCTGTGCTCACTCACTCACTCACTCTTTCTGTCTGCTCTGGTCCTTTTCCTTTTCAGGCTCAGTGAAACACAGTAAATTGTCCTGGAATGACAGTGCAGAGGAGCGCTGAACTCATAAAGTCATTCTTCAAAAAATGAATTTCACAATACTTTGTGTTTGTCTTGTGTGAACTGTACTGTTGCAAATTAACAGCTGCATATTAAAACCAATACATCACCATATAAAACATTCACAGAGGGGACAAGCATAGTAGACCAGGGCTCCCGAGTGGTCTAAGGCACTGCATCTCTGTGCTAGAGGCATCACTACAGACCCTGGTTCAATTCCAGGCTGTATCACAACCGGCCATGATTGCGAGTCCAATAGGGCGGCGCACAATTGACCTAGCGTCGTCCGGGTTTGGCCGGGGTAGGCCTTCATTGTAAAGTAAGAATTTGTTCTTAGCTGACTTGCCTAGTTAAATAAAGGTTAAAATATAAGAAAGCAATATTAAACAGACATTGTTTTTGTTGTTTGTTCTAATAATGAAAAACAAAAGGTGTGTTCGTGCGTGTCTGTGTGTTTTATGTTTGTGTATGTGATGTCAGGATTAGAGCGGTGTACAGTGCAGTCAGTACATCTTGTGGTTTGAAAACAATGATGAAGCAGAGACCACAGCCTTACTTGGGTGGTGCTCAGTACAACTTTCCCCAATATAAAACTTGTTTATATAACAGACATGCATCCTGCTATGCCATTTATGTCGAATGCTAACAAATACTCTTACTCCCACTCCCTGCACTTTCTCTTAGGCCTCAACACATATCTTTTCTAAGTGTTGTGTTTGGGAAGTGTTGTGTTTGGGAAGTGTTGTGTTTGGGAAGTGTTGTGTTTGGGAAGTGTTGTGTTTGGGAAGTGTTGTGTGTGGGAAGTGTTGTGTTTGGGAAGTGTTCTGCAAGTCCATTGGGGGACAGGTGTAAGGATGGATACAGCCAACCATTGGTTCCATCACCCGGTTACTTAAGTTCACTCTTGGAAAAACCTAAACAGCATGAACGCCTGCAGTACTGTAGGAACAGTATGTAGTGGGTAGATATGTCTGAGGCTTTCGCTGTTTGTCATTTGCTGAGAAATGAGTAAGAGGCAGTGCTTTCAGGCCTGGTCAGGATAAAGGTCTCCTTATGGCAGGAAAGCCCCCAGTCACAGGAGAGAGGTGGAGGGAGGGGGGAGAAGGAGGGGAAGAGAGCCCTTAGTCACAGGATGGAGAGGAAGAGAGCCCTTAGTCACAGGATGGAGGGGGAGAGAGCCCTCAGTCACAGGATGGAGGGGAAGAGAGCCCTCAGTCACGGGATGGAGGGGAAGAGAGCCCTCAGTCACGGGATGGAGGGGAAGAGAGCCCTCAGTCACGGGATGGAGGGGAAGAGAGCCCTCAGTCACGGGATGGAGGGGAAGAGAGCCCTCAGTCACGGGATGGAGGGGGAAGAGAGCCCTCAGTCACGGGCTGGAGGGGGAAGAGAGCCCTCAGTCACGGGCTGGAGGGGGGAGAGAGCCCTCAGTCACGGGATGGAGGGGGAGAGAGCCCCCAGTCACGGAATGGAGGGGGAGAGAGCCCTCAGTCACGGGATGGAGGGGGAGAGAGCCCTTAGTCACAGGGTGGAGGGGGGGAGGGGGAGAGAGCCCTCAGTCACAGGGTGGAGGGGGGGAGGGGGAGAGAGCCCTCAGTCACAGGATGGAGGGGGAGAGAGCCCTCAGTCACGGGATGGAGGAGAGAGCCCTCAGTCACGGGATGGAGGGGGGAGAGAGCCCTCAGTCACGGGATGGAGGGGGAGAGAGCCCTCAGTCACAGGATGGAGGGGGAGAGAGCCCTCAGTCACGGGAATGGGGGGTTAGAGAGCCCTCAGTCACGGGATTGAGGGGGAGAGAGCCCTCAGTCATGGGATGGAGGGGCGAGGGGGAGAGAGCCCTCAGTCATGGGATGGAGGGGGGGAGAGCCCTCAGTCACGGGATGGAGGGGGAGAGAGCCCTCAGTCACGAGATGGAGGTGGAGAGAGCCCTCAGTCACGGGATGGAGGGGGGGAGAAGGAGAGAGCCAGCAGTCATGAGAGGGGGAGAGGGAGAGGGAGAGAGCCCTCAGTCATGGGAGGGAGAGAGCCCTCAGTCATGGGAGGGAGGGGGGGAGAAGGAGAGAGCCAGCAGTCATGGGAGGGAGAGGGGGAGAGGGAGAGAGCCCTCAGTCATGAGAGGGAGAGGGAGAGAGCCCTCAGTCATGGGAGAGAGAGAGAGTGGTACATTTCCCAGCCTTTCCCCTAGTCAGAGAAAGGCTTGGAGTCAAGTGTTGTGCCTAACTGCTGGCCAGAGGTACAGCCCCAACGCAGCCGCTTCAGTCTGGCCTCCCTCAGAGTCACGTTCCTTGGCTTATGTCTCAGCCTACCCCCCTCTCCATCTCCTCTCCTCCAGACCCCGTCGCCTTGTACAGCAGGAAGGAAATAGGTGGTCTCAGTAAATTACACAATGTCCTCGCTCTGAGTCCAGTACTCACACGTACTCACATGTATACACACACACACACGGAACAGTAGTTAAAATGTCTAGAGGGCCCACAGTGTGGTATTTCTCTCTCTTAACTAGGCACCCTACCGTTTGACTCTAAAAGTAGGAAGAACACACATGCAATGACAGCTTCCTGCTCTTAAAAGGATGTATTAAGAATGTGTTGACTCAGAATGTGAGGAATGTGATGTGAGGGATGAGTTTACACAATGTGACCAAAGGGAGCCAAAGTGATTCATAACTTTAACAGTTGTAGCGGTATTAGATCAAAGTTCAATCGGCTAACACTGGTGACTATTCCACAGGATGTACAGAACACTCACTGAGCCTTATAACAACCTGACAACTGTGTCACGAACCGGCTCAAAGTTCGTAACAAAAGGGAGACAACGTGGAGACAAGGAATAACAAAATATATATTTATTAACTAAGGTAACCTATATACAAATAAACATAGTGTGTCTGCATGGAGAGAGTCTGTCCAGTGAATGTGGAAGAGGGCCCTTTATCCTGGGACACACCCGGGCCCAGGTGTTTCCCCTGTGGCTCCGCCCACCGGTATCCTAATAAGGAAACAAAAGCAAAGAGAGAGAATACGGCAGACGGAGTGGGAGGGTCGTCACAACTACTGTGTTAAACCTCTCCTGCTCTGCAAGTTGCACCGAACAATGTTAACACATGATGTCCATAATGAAAGTTCTGTCGCTATAGGGATATTTCAGTGTGACATCAGGTTTTCTATTATGACCTCTGCCGCTACAGTCTATAGAAAGGTTTGTGGGCATACGCACATCCTTAAAAACATAGGCCAATAAAGAACACTAGTAAAGAACAAGAAGGCCTGCACACTGTTAAAGCTCCCAATTCCCCACTTTATTGACAACGTTTCCATCCGAATCGGATGTTCGTCAGGTCAAACGTTGTCGATGAAGCGGTGAATTGGGAGCTTTAACAGTGTTCTTTACTCTGCCACTACAGACTCAATACAGTCCAGTGGAACACAACTTTAAACACTGGTGGAACATTTGACTTTTCTCTGGAAGTTCAGGATCATATGACAGTATTATGCCTACATAGAGCCAGTTATAGTACAGGTGTCAGATCTTACACTGAACAAAAATATATTCGTGTTGGTCCCATGTTTCATCAGCTGAAATAAAAGATCACAACATTTTTCCATAGGCACAAAAATCACTTAGGCACTTTACCTCCCTGTTAGTGAGCATTTCTACTTTGCCAAGATAATCCATCCACCTGACAGGTGTGACATATCAAGAAGCTGATTAAACACCATGGTCATAAAACACAATGGCACAAGTTGTCTCAGGTTTTGAGGGAGTGTGTTATTGGGATACTGACTGCAGGAATGTCCACCAAACTGTTGCCAGACAATTGAATGTTCATTTCTCTACCATAAACCGCCTCCAACGTCTTTTTAGAGAATTTGGCAGTATGTCCAACCGGCCTCACAACCACTGACCACGTGTAACCATGCCAACCCAGGACCTCCACATCTGGCTTCTTCACCTGCGGTATCGTCTGAGACCAGCTTATCGGACACCTGATGAAACTGTGGGTTTACACAACCAAAGGATTTCTGCACAAACTGTCAGAATCCGTCACAGGGAAGCTCATCTGAGTACTCGTCGTCCTCACCAGGGTTTTGACCTGACTGCAGTTCGTCGTAACCGACTTCAGTGGGCAAATGCTCACCTTCAATGGCCACTGGCATGCTGGAGAAGTGTGATCTTCACAGATTAATCCTGGTTTCAGCTATACCGGTCAGATGGCAGACAGCGTGTGTGGCGCCGTGTGGGCGAGCAGTTTGCTGATGTCAGTGTTGTGAACAGAGTGCCCCGTGGTGGCGGTGGGGTTATGGTATGGGCAGGCATAAGCTACTGACAATGATCACAATTGTATTTTATCGAAGGCAATTTGAATGCACAGATATACCGGGACGAGATCCTAAGGCCCATTGTCGTGCCATTCATATTCCGCCATCACCGTTTCAGCATGAGAATGCACGGCCCCATGTCACAAGGATCTGTACACAATTCCTGGAAACAAAAAATGCCCCAGTTCTTTCCTGGCCTGCGTACTCACCAGACATGTCACCCATTGAGCATGTTTGGGATGCTCAGCGTGTTCCAGTTCCTGCCAATATCTAGCAATTTCGCACTGCCATTGAAGAGGAGTGGGACAACATTCAACAGGTCACAATCAACATCCTGATCAACTCTATGTGAAGGAGATGTCGCGCTGCATGAGGCAAATGGTGGTCACACCAGAAACTGACTGGTCTTCTGATCCACACCCATACCTTTTTTTTAAGGTATCTTTGACCAACAGATGCATATCTGTAGTCCCAGTCATGTGAAATCCATAGATTATGGCCTAATTAATTTATTTCAATTGACTAATTTCGTTATATGAGCGGTAACATAATTGTTGCATATTGGCATTTATATTTTTGTTCAGTGTAATTTGATCTCTTTTTTTTGCTGATAGTTTTAAGGTGAGCCTATTGCACTTTTCATGTAGCCTCATTTTTCCAGCTAATAGCATAACCACCGATCGAGCAACATTATGGACTATTATGCTGTAGGATTATTTTGCTACGACAATGCTGGTCAAATTAAGATCCAGTATCTGTAGGCCTTTACCTAAATACTTCAGTACAGCGTGTAAAATACTGGACCAGAATTGTTTAATACAATGGCCTGTATTCATAAAGCGTCTGAGAGTAGGAGTTCGGATCTAGGATCAGGTGCCTGCTGTCCATATAAACCTATTTATTTTGACCTGAAAGGCAAACTGATCCTAGATCAGCACTCACCTGAGTTGCTTTGTGAATACGGGCCAATGAGCCTATATTTAGGCTGTGGTCAATAAAGCCCAAGAATGTTATGCCACAACCATAGAGTATAACATATGGTAGAGTACTGCTCAGAGTCAACTGAAGGAGGATGCATTAGAACGTTACAAGAGAACTAGAGATTGGATACAGGATGTTGTTTGTTTACTGTGTGGTGAAGTATGGGCCAGCGTGTTGTGCTGCAGTAATGAGTCTGGTGGGTGTGTTGTGCCTGGTAGGGCGGTGGTGTATGTTTCATGATTATCCACTCATGGTGTGATTGTGATAACGTACAGAAACCTCACAATCAAATGTCGATCGTATTACCTCCCCAGAGAATTCTCTCAGTTATAGTCACAGCTGTGTATATTCCCCCTCAAGCCGATACCATGACGACCCTCATGGAACTACACTGGACTTTGTGCAAACTGGAAACCACATATTCTGAGGCCGCATTTTATTGTAGCTGGGGATTTTAACAAAGCAAATTTGAGGAAAATGTTACCGAAGTTCTATCAACACATTGACTTTAGTTCTCACGCTGGGAAAACACTTGACCACTGCTATTCTCTCTTCACATATGCCTACAAGCCCCTCCCCCGCCCTCTCTTCGGCAAATCAGATCACAACTCCATTTTGCTCCTCCCTTCCTATAGGCAGAAACTCAAACAGGAAGTACCCGTGCTAAGGTCTATTCAATGCTCATCTGACCAATCGGAATCCATGCTTCAAGATTGTTTTGATCACGTGGACTGGAATATGTTCCGGGTAGCCTCTGAGAATAACATTGACGTATACACAGACACGGTGACTGAGTTCATCAGGAAGTGTATAGAGGATGTTGTTCCCACTGTGACTATTAAAACCTACCCAAACACCGTGGATAGATGGCAGCATTTGCGCTAAACTGAAAGCGCAAACCACCGTATTTAACCATGGCAAGGTGACCGGGAATATGGATGAATACAAACCGTGTAGTTATTCCCTCCGTAAGGCAATCGCACAGTGCCATCGACGCAGCCCCCTCCCAAGGACTGTTGGCTCTCGATCTCCATGGCCGACGTAAGACATTTTAAGCGTGTTAACCCTCACATGGCTGCCGGCCCAGACGGCATCCCTATCCGCGTCCTCAGAGCATGCGCTGACCATTTGGCTGGAGTGGTTACGGACATATTCAATTTCACCCTATCCCAGTCTGCTGTCCCCCTTGCTTCAAGATGTCCACAATTGTTCTTGTACCTAAGAAAGCAAAGGTAACTGAACTAAATGACAATCACCCCATAGCACTCACTTCTGTCATGAAGTGCTTTGACAGGCTAGTTAAAAATCATATCACCTCTACCTTACCTGACACCCGAGACCCACTTCAATTTACTTACCGCCCCAATAGATCCACATACAATGCAATCGCCATTGCACTGGACACTGCCCTATCCCATCTGGATAAGAGGAATACTTATGTAAGAATGCTGATCATTGATTATAGCTCAGCCTTCAACACCATAATACCCTCCAAGCTCATCATCAAGATCGGGGCCCTGGGTCTGAACCCCGCCCTGCGCATCTGGGGTCCTGGACTTCCTGAATAGCCGCCCCATGTGGTGAAGGTAGGAAACAATACCTCCACTTCACTGATCCTCAACAAGGTTGAGTGCTTAGCCCCCTCCTGTACTCCCTGTTCACCCATGACTGCGTGGCCACGCACACCTCCAACTCAATCATCAAGTTTGCAGACAACACAACCATAGTAGGCCTGATTATCAACAATGGCAAGACAGCCTACAGGGGGGAGGTGAGGATCCTGGCGGAGTGGTGCCAGGAAAATAACCTCTGCCTCAACGGCAACAAAACAAAGGGGCTAATCATGGACTTCAGGAAAAAGCAGAGGGAGCACGCCCTTATCCACATCAACAGGACCGCAGTGGAGAAAGTGGAAAGCTTCAAGTTCCTCGGCATACACATCGCTGACAAACCGAAAGGGTCCACCCGCACAGACAGTGTGGTGAAGAAGGCCTCTTCAACCTCAGGAGGCTGAAGAAATTTGGCTTGGCCCCTAAGAACCTCACAAACTTTTACAGATGCACAATTGAGAGTATCCTGTCGGGCTGTATCACCGCCTGGTATGGCAACTGCACCGCCCGCAACCGCAGGGCTGTCCAGAGGGTGGTGCCTGGTAGGTCTGTTGTGCCCGGTGGGTGTGTTGTCCCTGGTAGTTGGCTGCAGGCTACAGTAATAAACCCGGTGGGTGTGTTGTGCCTGGTAGTTGGCTGCAGGCTACAGTAATAAACCCGGTGGGTGTGTTGTGCCTGGTAGTTGGCTGCAGGCTACAGTAATAAACCCGGTGCGTGTGTTGTGCCTGGTAGTTGGCTGCAGGCTACAGTAATAAACCCGGTGCGTGTGTTGTGCCTGGTAGTTGGCTGCAGGCTACAGTAATAAACCCGGTGGGTGTGTTGTGCCTGGTAGTTGGCTGCAGGCTACAGTAATAAACCCGGTGCGTGTGTTGTGCCTGGTAGTTGGCTGCAGGCTACAGTAATAAACCCGGTGGGTGTGTTGTGCCTGGTAGTTGGCTGCAGGCTACAGTAATAAACCCGGTGGGTGTGTTGTGCCTGGTAGTTGGCTGCAGGCTACAGTAATAAACCCGGTGCGTGTGTTGTGCCTGGTAGTTGGCTGCAGGCTACAGTAATAAACCCGGTGGGTGTGTTGTGCCTGGTAGTTGGCTGCAGGCTACAGTAATAAACCCGGTGCGTGTGTTGTGCCTGGTAGTTGGCTGCAGGCTACAGTAATAAACCCGGTGGGTGTGTTGTGCCTGGTAGTTGGCTGCAGGCTACAGTAATAAACCCGGTGGGTGTGTTGTGCCTGGTAGTTGGCTGCAGGCTACAGTAATAAACCCGGTGCGTGTGTTGTGCCTGGTAGTTGGCTGCAGGCTACAGTAATAAACCCGGTGGGTGTGTTGTGCCTGGTAGTTGGCTGCAGGCTACAGTAATAAACCCGGTGGGTGTGTTGTGCCTGGTAGTTGGCTGCAGGCTACAGTAATAAACCCGGTGCGTGTGTTGTGCCTGGTAGTTGGCTGCAGGCTACAGTAATAAACCCGGTGCGTGTGTTGTGCCTGGTAGTTGGCTGCAGGCTACAGTAATAAACCCGGTGCGTGTGTTGTGCCTGGTAGTTGGCTGCAGGCTACAGTAATAAACCCGGTGCGTGTGTTGTGCCTGGTAGTTGGCTGCAGGCTACAGTAATAAACCCGGTGGGTGTGTTGTGCCTGGTAGTTGGCTGCAGGCTACAGTAATAAACCCGGTGGGTGTGTTGTGCCTGGTAGTTGGCTGCAGGCTACAGTAATAAACCCGGTGGGTGTGTTGTGCCTGGTAGTTGGCTGCAGGCTACAGTAATAAACCCGGTGCGTGTGTTGTGCCTGGTAGTTGGCTGCAGGCTACAGTAATAAACCCGGTGGGTGTGTTGTGCCTGGTAGTTGGCTGCAGGCTACAGTAATAAACCCGGTGGGTGTGTTGTGCCTGGTAGTTGGCTGCAGGCTACAGTAATAAACCCGGTGGGTGTGTTGTGCCTGGTAGTTGGCTGCAGGCTACAGTAATAAACCCGGTGCGTGTGTTGTGCCTGGTAGTTGGCTGCAGGCTACAGTAATAAACCCGGTGCGTGTGTTGTGCCTGGTAGTTGGCTGCAGGCTACAGTAATAAGGAGCTGTTGGGCCTCTGAGGGGAGGAGCAGACAGAGTGATAGGACCCGTGGAGGAGGAACAGGGTTTATAGAGTGTAGTGGACGCTGAGGGGAGGGGTGTGAATGGACCCCCTGGGTAACGGCTGGGTTGGGATATCTATCTACCACCCTTTTCCTGGCCCTGGCTGTTGTCCTCTCTGACTCGCACACAGCTCCAGTTTCCCATCAGGAGCCTTGGCATCAATGGTTCTCTACCTGCACACAGGTAGTCATTCATTCATACAACAAAGAGCCTTGTCAGGCAAGCAGAAGTGATGATGGCTATCTGGTGATGTTCCCTTTTACCATCTCACATAGTATACAGAGATAGTAGACATACGTACATTGTCTAATTGCTAAACTGTAAAATGTTAACTCACAGAAAGATGTAAATATGTTATCTGTTTTTTTCCCCCTTTCTTTCAGTGGTCCTTCAGGCCTGTGCACTGGTCCTCTACCCAATCAAGTTTATTGATGGAACTGTCCTCCAGACCTACCATGAGTTCAACTGGGGCTACGGACTGGGCTGGGGAGGCACCATCTTCATGCTAGGGGGAGGCATCCTCTTCTGCCTCCGGACGGACATGTACGAGGACGCTATGTACTGAGTCCTCTCTCTCTCTCCTACTCTCTATATCTCTCTCTTGTTCTTTCTGTCACACACACAAACAAATATTGCCATTCACTCTCTTGTGCGACAACACACCCACACAAACACATCCTTCCTCTGCCCACATAGACAAGCTTCGACACCTACATACAGTACATCTCTGTTATTTATAGACAGCGTGTGAGGGCTCCTGGCTCTGGCTGATCAGCAGGAGAGATGAAGTCGGAGGAGCAGCTGTGTGGAGAGACTGTCTGCCTGTCCCCAGTGGGGTGCCAGAGACCCTCACCACGGTCAGACAGACAGACAGCCATGATGTTAAATCACAGAAATGGTTTTGGACAGACGGGCCACTCGACCTATGAACTTTTCTACAGCACATCCCATGAGTCTCCATTCGTAGAGCAACAAGGTAGTAGATTCTCTGAGCCCTACCCTCTGAGCTGAGGTGTTTATATAAGGGATTGTTACAGTATATGGGCCATCCCACCAATTCGGTGGCTTTTGAAAAAAATACGTTTTGATTTAACATTTTAACATTCTGTCATAAAGAGCAAATGTTCAACTTAATAAAAGTTTTCCCATCTCAAAATAAATGTAAAAGACAATAAAAAGTCCCTATTAGCTGCCAAATAAAGTGACAGGGTTGACAATTGAATCTTAAATCAGCCATGAATCCTGTTTTGACTTGGAGAATGGAAGCTTGTTGTTTCCAACAGGGAGTGGCAATTGAATGCAAGCTTCACCAAAAATGTTTAATTGTTTAAACATTTCTAGTATGTCTATCTATGGGTAACAGGGTTGACGTGTTGTGCTCGAGCCCCTCACTTTCCACGACAGACACTAGAAAATGGCCAATAGGAGTAGAGCCTTCAAAAGGAAGGCATAGTTTCACCATATTAAAATGAGAGTTAAGATAATGTAACAGGCTTGACCTTAAAATGAGGGGCAGAGGTAAATGATTCACTAATCACATTAAATAAATCATTTTCAGAAATGATTTTGCCAAAGCAACTTCATAACTAGGGCTTTACAATGATGGTGAAAACTTACAGAATTTTAGGGTTAAGTGGGTTAAATATTAAAAGTCACAGAGGGTGCATGGAGGGACATGTCAAAATACAGAATTTGGGCTCTTTAGCAAGTCTTTATTCATATAAAAAATGTGATTTATAGAATTCTCCATGTGGTCTATATTAATTTAATATAAGTCTTTTAAAATGTAATATCGGTGCACAATGTTTACTTAAAATAGCAAATAGATTCAAAAGGCACTCTTAGTGGAACGACCCATATATTCCTTTTTTTTCTTTTGTGTATTTTTATGTGATGACGACAAATAATATTGTTAATGTATTGATGGTATCATTTATCTTGCTATCTATTCTCCCACAGGAAGATATATATTTTATGTATTGCTGTTTGATAATTGCAGTTTCTGAACACTGAGAACTTAAAATGGGTGAATCCCAAAACATACCTGGTTTTCTAACTCCTCCTGACATTTGTAGTGTAAAATAAACAATACTGATATATATGCAATAATGACCAAATGCTTCTCATTTATTTCAAATTATTACAGCAGTCTTAAGCGTTTGCTCTGGATTATGTCAAATGCTTTGCAAGTTGATTTGGTAGTCTGAACATTTGCACAACTATGAAGAGTGAAAGTCATGTGAACATGCATAGCATAGTCTTTGAACAGTATAGTTCCAGTCATAACTCTGGCCCAGAAATACCCAGTGAAACTATGGCAGGAATGTACCACTGAGGAGAAATGTAAATGATCAGTTCCTCTCTTTGGAGGAAGGGGCATGGCAGGGAGCCACTTGCAATCTCTTACATGGCTGCACCATTCTATCATGACCCAGGACACAAGGGCCTCGCAGGCCAGAACGAAACAGCCGCAGCAGGGCAATTATAGTTGTCATTACCAGTGTGGCTGCTTGCGGCTAAATGGGACGTGGGAATGAGACTCCTGGGCTGGAGCGTAATGAGGTTTGGAGCTATTGGCTGGCAGGATATTGATGGTCTCTCAGGGCTTCACACAGACACTAATAGTGGTTCCTATCCACTAGATGAAAGTGGGGCCAAACAACAGCGGCAAAATAGTTCAGGACCCCACCATTTATTACATGCCTATTGTGCTATTAGAGTGCTATAAGAGTGGTACAGTATCATTATTGCCTATTTTGACATTTTGAATGTTCAGGACCTAATGAATATGTAAATATCAAACACGTCCCAAGCACGTCTCATTTGTGAAATTCTCCTTTGATAGAATGTGGGTAGATTTGGGTATAACAATACATTCAAGTCAAAGTCATTCTACTAGATTCAGTCCAACCCTCTTCCCTTTTCCTCCCTGCATTCCTTTAAACACTAGTAACTACCGTTCCATATAATCCCATTTCCTCCTGTATATTCCACAGAAGCTCAGGGTTAAATAAGCAAGTCATTTAAAACAGCCCCTGAACGGATTGATTATGTGAAATCAAGCTATCTGTTTATTTGTTCCTCAAAACAAACCATCAGGGTTGCTGTTCCCCTCTGTGACTCGAGACTGTTTTCCCTGCAGGATGTGTTTTTAAGGCAGAGAGGGAAATGGAATGCACTGCCTGGGATGCTGTTTCTGTTCAGCCCATCTCATCTGGTTTACATTCCCTGGGATGCTGTTTCTGTTCAGCCCATCTCATCTGGTTTACATTCCCTGGGATGCTGTTTCTGTTCAGCCCATCTCATCTGGTTTACATTCCCTGGGATGCTGTTTCAGTTCAGCCCATCTCATCTGGTTTACATTCCCTGGGATGCTGTTTCAGTTCAGCCCATCTCATCTGGTTTACATTCCCTGGGATGCTGTTTCAGTTCAGCCCATCTCATCTGGTTTACATTCCTTGGGATGCTGTTTCAGTTCAGCCCATCTCATCTGGTTTACATTCCCTGGGATGCTGTTTCAGTTCAGCCCATCTCATCTGGTTTACATTCCCTGGGATGCTGTTTCAGTTCAGCCCATCTCATCTGGTTTACATTCCCTGGGATGTTGTTTCAGTTCAGCCCATCTCATCTGGTTTACATTCCCTGGGATGCTGTTTCAGTTCAGCCCATCTCATCTGGTTTACATTCCCTGGGATGTTGTTTCAGTTCAGCCCATCTCATCTGGTTTACATTCCCTGGGATGCTGTTTCAGTTCAGCCCATCTCATCTGGTTTACATTCCCTGGGATGCTGTTTCAGTTCAGCCCATCTCATCTGGTTTACATTCCCTGGGATGTTGTTTCAGTTCAGCCCATCTCATCTGGTTTACATTCCCTGGGATACTGAGGACTGTGATCAAATTTGCCTTGATATTTTTATGTTTTTTGAAGAACAACTATGGCTTTCTCAGCGAGGGAGGTCTTGAGCCACTCTTCCTCTCAGTAATGAGACTCAGGTTGTGTCTGGGGTCCTAGCAGAGTTGCTGTGTGACTGACTGGGTATTCAGTAGAGTAGGAACCAGAGGAGGTGCCCCGGCAGGCCAGTACTCAGCTGTTCCTCCTGAACCACTAACTCTCAGGTGTCAGGTGGAGAGTCAGCCCACCTGGTGCCTCCTTCCTGTGCCATGTGCTCACTCCTCTCCTCTCCCTGGCCAGCAGAGCACACACTGCAGCAGCTGGGACTTCCTGCCTTGAATGGGGTCATCCATCCTCAACACCATCTAACTATTTTTACTGCACCAGTGATAAAAGGGCCCATTTTCCTGTGTGAGGTTGCTCTTGTAGAATACGTCTTCCACGGTGTCGGCCTCTGTCCCCAAGCTGTCAGCAGCTTCTTATAGGAGTCTGGAAGGTGTTAGGTCAAAATGGATCCTTAGCCTTTCTGGTAGTTACTGAAGTGGCTGTTCTAGGGCAAAAATGTATTTAAAAAAAAATACAATGAATTACTTTTCAAGAATTCATGGACTGCAGCTTGTTGGTTAGGGGGTCATGGTCATGTGGTGTGGTGTATTGGGTACATAAGCTCTACATGGGGGGGCTTCTATAGAATGACAGGTATGCAGCTGTGTTACACTAAGGTGTGTCCTCTGTTGTAACTGAGGAGTCTAAGTTATCTGTAGCTCATTACGTATTGGGTTTGGTAGCAAAGGCATGGTCTTGTCTTTAGCCTGCATTTATTTGACCATGCATACACCCACTTATGAATAGACAATAAAAGTTTGCACAAACACTGTCATTATTCAAAACCATAAAAAACAAACCATAAACTGTATGGAGCTAAATGACATGTTCACTGCCACAATTGTTTTGTTTACTTTACAATCTCTCTCATGGTAGGTAGAGCATCCCACAGCATTGAGGTCATTGGAGCAATGATCCCGTTTCACAGTCTGACCACACCTGCACTATAAACACATCTCCTTCTCGACTCCTAGTGGACAAATATAACACTGCGATACTGCTGGGAAAAGGCACGGCCTCATTGGCGTGGTAAAATACGTTGTTTTGTCATTCTTGAATTGCAGTGGCATTTGGGCATGCATTTTAGAAAAAATGTACAGAATTTTTCTAGATTTGTATTTTATTTAAATGTATTTGAGTACATCTTCCCATTCTAAATCAGCTAATACCTGTCATTCTATAGACGGTCGCTTAATTACTTTAAATCATTTGTACCGTAATGATAACATTGTGCCACCAGTAGGAATACCAACAATAATGTTGGTTACACCAATTATACATTTAATGTAAATTAGGATTTTTTTAAATGGAGGGCACAAATGCTCAAATCTAAGGTCATCAATCCTTTAAAAATAATTTACTAAAGCGATATGATTCATCATTTTGCTCACAATGTTATTTCCCTTCATTTAAAAACCAGGTTACACTTTTGATTTAACCACCAAATTATCAATGGAATCCTGAAATCTATGACAAATTAGATTTGATAAACTAATAATTTTCATTAACATAAACCCCTCCCCAAGTTTTCCACGGGAGGAAAAGGTCCTTGTATAACTTTGGAATACTGGAAGTGATTTTCAATGGCGGAAACTCCAATGACACAACTGAGGGACACACATTATGTAAAATAGGTAAAATAGGTATTCTAATAGCCTTCTTTGTTTTTATTGCTCTACCAGGTATTCCCAAACTGGTCGGGTATTCCCAATGCCGTCAGGGGTACGCCAAATAAAAATGTGATTCACATTTTAAACAATTTAACATTTTCAAACGGTCCATTTATATTTTCCAACAGGGCTATACATTTGGGTGAGGTTTTTTTCTCGCCTAAGTAGCCTCGTTTCATTGGCAAAAATCAAATTAAACCATCTAGTGCTCAGCGAAATAACAACACAATGTCAAACACAGGTAGCCTAGTCAAATAACTAACATCCAATCACATTAACCGTTACTCTCTCGCGGGAAACCTTCACTCTTGCGCAGACATTTAGAAACGAAACATGACAATTTGAAAAATAAGCCGCGGGAGTTTTTTGAGTGAGAATAAAGACGACTTTCGAGTAGTAAGACATGTATAAAAGCAACAGATACCATTAATAAGAAGGGGCTAGAAGTGTCTTACATGGTGAGCTACTGAGTGGCTAGGACAAGCAAGCACCATACTATTGTGGAGGACTTAATTCTTCCTGCTGCTGCGGATATGGCTTGGACAATGCTGGGGAAAAAGGCCCCAAAAACTATACAGACAATGTCTCCATCAAACAACACTGTTTTACGACGCATCAGTGACATGGCAGGAGTTGTTTTGAAACAATTACTGCTTTGCATACAAGCCAGTGAATTCTATGCGTTACAGCTGGATGAGTCAACAGACTTGGCGGGCCTGGCACAGCTCCTGGTATATGTTCTTTATGTTTTTGGAGGGTCAATTAAGGAAGACATCCTCTTCTGGAAACCACTGGAAACCAGGACAACAGGAGAGGATATTTTTAAAGAACTGGACAGCTTTGTGACATCAAATGGACTTTGGTGGTCAAGATGTGTTGGTATCTGTACTGATGGCGCAAAAGCCATGACAGGGAGACATAGTGGAGTGGTAACGTGCATGCAAGCAGTTGCCCCCGATGCCACTTGGGTACACTGCAGCATCCATCGAGAGCCTCTTGCTGCCAAGGGGATGCCTGACAGCTTTAAAGACGTTTTGGACACTACAGTGAAAATGGTTAACTTTGTTAAAGCAAGGCCCCTGAATTGTTGTGTATTTTCTGCACTATGCAATGATATGGGCAGCGATCATGTAACACTTTTACAACATACAGAAGTGCGCTGGTTATCAAAGGGCAAGGTATTGACACGTTTTTTAAAATTGAGAGACGAGCTTAAAGTTTTCTTTACTGACCATCATTTTCACTTGTCTGACTGCTGGCATGATGACAAGTTTCTCACACGACCTGTCTGGGTGATGTTTTTTCTCGCCTGAATGATCTGAATCTAGTATTACAGGGACTCTCCGCAACTATAGTAAATGTGCGGGACAATATTGAGGCTATGATTAAGAGAAGGTGGAGCTCTTTTATGTCTGCATTAACAAGGAAAACACGTCTTTCCATCATTGTATGATTTTTTTTATGCAAATTAACTGAAGTTTACGGACAATGTCAAATGTGATATAGCGAAGCACCTGAGTGAGCTGGGTGCACAATTACGCAGGTACTTTCCAGAAACGGACGACACAAACAACTGGATTTGTTATCCCTTTCATGCCCTGCCTCCAGTCCACTTACCGATATCTGAACAAGAGAGCCTCCTCCAAATTGCAACAAGCGGTTCTTTGAAATTTGAATTTAATCAGAAGCCACTGACAGATTTTTGGATAGGGCTGCGCTCAGAGTATCCTGCCTTGGCAAATCGCGCTGTTAAGACACTGATGCCCTTTGCAACCACGTACCTATGTGAGAGTGGATTCGCGGTCCTCACTAGCATGAAAACTAAATACAGGCACAGACTGTGTGGAAAATGATTTAAGACTGAGACTCTCTCCAATACAACCCAACATTGCAGAGTTATGTGCATCCTTTAAATTCACACCCTTCTCATTAACCTGTGGTGAGTTATTCACAATTCTGTTATATGTAAGATGGCTAAATAAAGAGCAAAATTATTGATTGTTATTATATTATTATTTGTGCCCTGGTCCTATAAGAGCTCTTTGTCTCTTCCCACGAGCCGGGTTGTGACAAAAACTCTCATTCATTCTTATATTTAATAAATGTATCGTATAGTGTGTGTGTGGCTGGCTTACAATGACGGCAAAAACAACATTTGAGAGTGCGCTGACCCTGGTGCTAGAGGGGGTACGCAGCTGGAGGTTGAATGTTTGAAGGGGTACGGGACTATAAAAAGTTTGGGAACCACTGCTCTATGCAATATATTAGACACTTGTGTTAACTTTCTAATATTCAAAATAATAGATATCTCTTAATCCCCAAAACATGTCTCTACAACTGTACACATCATTACTGGAACAAGCCAATTTGCTTACCCTAAACAATGCATAAACATAAGCTTTTGCAGTATAAATGACTAGCATGATGTTTTATCGTTTATAAACAGTTCAATAAAAACAAAAACATGCATAATGTGTAACTAAGTAATCAGCTCAAAGTCAACATTCTCACTCTGCTGAACTGAGGGGGGACACAGTGTTCCTAGATGGGCAACTGGTTGACATTTTTTATAATTCAAATCTAGAAACAGATGTGAGTCTCAGTTAATATATAATGTGAGTGATACATACAACCAACCAACTCCCCCATGCAAACTTTACATTTAACTCAAATCAAATCAAATGTATTTATATAGCCCTTCGTATATCAGCTGAAATCTCAAAGTGCTGTACAAAAACCCAGCCTAAAACCCCAAACAGCAAGCAATGCATGTGAAAGAAGCACGGTGGCTAGGAAAAACTCCCTAGGAAAAACTCCCTAGAAAGGCCAAAAACCTAGGAAGAAACCTAGAGAGGAACCAGGCTATGAGGGGTGGCCAGTCCTCTTCTGGCTGTGCCGGGTGGATATTATAACAGAACATGGTCAAGATGTTAAAATGTTCATAAATGACCAGCATGGTCAAATAATAATAATCATAGTAGTTGTCGAGGGTGCAACAAGCACGTCCGGTGAACAGGTCAGGGTTCCGTAGCCGCAGGCAGAACAGTTGAAACTGGAGCAGCAGCATGGCCAGGTGGACTGGGGACAGCAAGGAGTCATCATGCCAGGTAGTCCCGAGGCATGGTCCTAGGGCTCAGGTCCTCCGAGAGAAAGAAAGAAAGAGAGAAAGAGAGAATTAGAGAGAGCATATTTAAATTCACACAGGACACCGGATAAGACAAGAGAATACTCCAGATGTAACAGACTGACCCTAGCCCCCCGACACATAAACTACTGCAGCATAAATACTGGAGGCTGAGACAGGAGGGATCAGAAGACACTGTGGCCCCATCCGATGATACCCCCGGACAGGGCCAAACAGGCAGGATATAACCCCACCCACTTTGCCAAAGCACAGCCCCCACACCACTAGAGGGATGTCTACAACCACCAACTTACCGTCCGAAGACAAGGCAGAGTATAGCCCACAAAAATCTCCGCCATGGCACAACCCAAAGGGGGGGCGCCAACCCAGACAGGAAGACCACGTCAGTGACTCAACCCACTCAAGTGACGCACCCCTCCCATGGACGGCATGGAAGAACACCAGTAAGTCAGTGACTCAGCCCCTGTAATAGGGTTAGAGGCAGAGAATCCCAGTGGAAAGAGGGGAACCGGCAAGGCAGAGACAGCAAGGGCGGTTCATTGCTCCAGCCTTTCCGTTCACCTTCACACTCCTGGGCCAGACTATACTTAATCATAGGACCTACTGAAGAGATGTCTTCAGTAAAGACTTAAAGGTTGAGACTGAGTCTGCGTCTCTCACATGGGTAGGCAGACCATTCCATAAAAATGGAGCTCTATAGGAGAAAGCCCTACCTCCAGCCGTTTGCTTAGAAATTCTAGGGACAATTAGGAGGCCTGCGTCTTGTGACCGTAGCGTACTTGTAGGTATGTACGGCAGGACCAAATCGGAAAGATAGGTAGGAGCAAGCCCATGTAATGCTTTGTAGGTTAGCAGTAAAACCTTGAAATCAGCCCTTGCCTTAACAGGAAGCCAGTGTAGGGAGGCTAGCACTGGAGTAATATGATCAAATTTTTTGGTTCTAGTCAGGATTCTAGCAGCCGTATTTAGCACTAACTGAAGTTTGTTTAGTGCTTTATCCGGGTAGCCGGAAAGTAGAGCATTGCAGTAGTCCAGCCTAGAAGTAACAAAAGCATGGATTCATTTTTCTGCGTCATTTTTGGACAGAAAGTTTCTGATTTTTGCAATGTTACGTAGATGGAAAAAAGCTGTCCTTGAAACAGTCTTGATATGTTCTTCAAAAGAGAGATCAGGGTCCAGAGTAACGCCGAGGTCCTTCACAGTTTTATTTGAGACGACTGTACAACCATCCAGATTAATTGTCAGATTCAACAGAAGATCTCTTTGTTTCTTGGGACCTAGAACAAGCATCTCTGTTTTGTCCGAGTTTAAAAGTAGAAAGTTTGCAGCCATCCACTTCCTTATGTCTTCCTTATGTCCTCCTTATGAGGACAAACAATTCACAGAGACAAACTGATATCTTTCCGACAGATAAGATCTAAACCAGGCCAGAACTTGTCCATGTAGACCAATTTGGGTTTCCAATCTCTCCAAAAGAAGGTGGTGATCGATGGTATCAAAAGCGGCACTAAGATCTCCCCAATGAGACCTCTAAAAGTGTGAGCAGCCATGGAGGTGGGACACCTCAGTAAGATGAGGACGCTGCCTAGACCCACCAGTGGCCTGAGTGGACCAGAGAGCTCCCTAGCTGTCCCAGCCCAAAGCCTCTGTCTGAGCCTGACAGGTGTTCTGTGGCTGTCAGTGTACAGCAAGACCCTCCCCCTGATCCTGCCCTTCAACACAGCCCCATCCTAAATGAAATAATAAATAGAAGAACGACCCCTCTCTGCCAAACATCTGGTCTCTACTCATCATGCCAAGGGGAGCCAGGCTTCCCAAAAAAATTACCCAAAAATATATAATAAAAAATAAAACATTTATCTTTCATAATTTTCCTTCAATTCGCAAGAGGCTGAATGTATCTCACCACCACCCACAGGACAAAGCATCTGAGCAAAACAGCGCCCCTCTGTCTCTCTACGTGTAGGCCATCTATCTGATGCTGTCTGGTCCAAACGAGTATGACATTGTGGCAGCCTGTAGCATTGAAGGCAAGGGAAGCCAGCGAGTATCTGGCCTCCCTTGACAAAAAAGTTAGCCAACTGTTACCGAGCTCAACTGTGAATGGCCCTGGAGCACCAAAAAAAGTGGATTTGGCGTCACTCCTATCAAATCCCATTGAGAGCATACATCATTGACAAAAAAACTTGAATTGTTGCATCTCGTCTTCTGCATTTAACCCAACCCCTCTTTAAGGTGAGTCAACATGTCTTTCTACTTTTACATTTCAGTAATTTAGCAGACACTCTTATCCATAGCGACTTACAGAAGTGAGTGCATACATCTTCAAATTTGTTCGTACTGGTCCCCTGTGGGAATCGAACCCACAACCCTGGAGTTGCAAGTGCCATGCTCTACCAACAAAGATATACACACACACACACACACACACACACACACACACACACACACACACACACACACACACACACACACACACACACACACACACACACACACACACACACACACACACACACACACACACACACACACACACACACACACACACACAGAAATCAGAACCATGGACAGCCACATCATATTTAACTTACGTTGATTGGAATAAATTGTGTTTGGTATCTTTTAGTTGTCACTGTATTAGACTAAGCAGTGGTGATTTAATGATGTTGAAATGGTGCTGGAATAGTGGAGGCAGCTCCTGTTTTCTTTGTGACTTGCTGTAACTCTCTGTGGTTCTAAATCAATAGTTGTTTAGTGAGCTGAAAAATCCAGAAACAGTAACTTGCTTGGTCATGCTGTAGGTCATGTAACTGTCTGTTACATGCAGTATACTTTGTGGACTTCACTGGACAGAGGTTGCTATCCGGTTTTGTGATAAAACAAAGGTGTGGTTGAATTTATTCTGCCACTGTCTTGTTATTGTCTCAGCCTTTAGGCCTATATATATCATGGTCGCAAGGCATATTCATTAACAGGTTTGGCTTCCCCAGTGATTTTACCCACGCACCTCTATTGGTGCTCATGCCCCCTGGAGACCGGGCATTTTCCAGTGTATTGTCTTCTGACTAAACAAAATGTTTCAGTCATTAAGTCTCAGAATTAGTCACAAGTTATTCATCAATGCTGAATGCCTTGTGAACCAAGCCGTGCGAGTCAGGGCTTTATCTCCCAAACTGACTGTTTGTCTCAATCATTTGTTTCCTCTGATGTTGCAGAGGAAACAGAAGCTACCAGTTTACAATAGCTACATAATATTATCCTACCATCTGCATATCTATTGGTACTCGTTATGCGCCAATGAAACATGTGATCAAGATCAGACATTGGTGTGTGTGTCCACGTGTATGTCTGAGTGTGTGAGCCAGTCTGACACATTCTGACACTTCCCTGAGGCGCTAGCTCTGTTTTCCTCTGCAGACTTGTCACATCAATGCCTTTGTTCCCTGAGCTCTCAGGGAACAAAGTGTGTGTGTGTGTGTGTGTGTGTGTGTGTGTGTGTGTGTGTGTGTGTGTGCGTGCGTGCGTGCGTGTGTGTGTGTGTGTGTCCAGATGCTTCATCAGCAGTAGCTGTCCTCTGTCTCTGGTGGTTTGTGGTTCATTAGTAGAGAAGTGTTCCATGATTGACAACAGAACGGCAGTATTGTCTGCCTGTACAACTCCTCTGTCTCCTCACTGGGTCCTCACTGGGTCCTCACTGGGCTGAGAGGTTATGGAACAGGGTGATATTAGAGTTGAACGAGTAGACCAGCATGTGTTCCTGGCCTCCAGTCTTTATCATGTGTCCTGGACAGATACACAATTAGAAAAGAGGGTTCTTTTGGACTGGTGATGGTTCTATGTGGAACCATCATGACTCAAAGAACCCTTTGAGCCCTTCAATGATTCTTTGCTTTTTAAGTGATAAACAAAATGCAGGGGCGGCGGCTTGTTCCAATATTTTGGGGCGGGGTTTGCGCAGAGCTCTTTTTGCGCAACCATGAGTGAGTGTCATTCCAGTTGATGTCATCTGTTGTGTTATGCCTTTACATGTTAAATATGACTATAGACAGTAACTGTGTCTTGTGAAAGACTCATTTATGGCCTTGTGTCAATTGAGAACAGTGGACTAAATCAGGGGTTCTCAATTCTCTCCTCAAGAATCCCCAGCTGTTCCAGAGCTAGCACACCTGATTCAACATGTATATTAAGACAATAATAACACCTATGGGATTTTTACAATGTCATATGGCTAACCAGAATAAGAAACTATGGTTCTTCAAAGGATCTAAACATAACCTTTCAGATTGAGAAACCATAAAAAAGGGTGCTATATAGCCCCAAAAATGGGTTGTAACCATTTTTTTGTGCTCTGCACAAACATTTTAAGCTGTTATCAGTATGAAAAATAGTTGCCAAAGGTTTTGAGCAGGTTCTGTAATCAAATGGTGCTGCACACTAGAATAAATGCTCCCAGGTGTGTCTAGAAGGTTTTGACCCTTCATCAGGTCTCAATGGGTTAAACGTTGCTATAATGGATACTTGGAAGTGCATATTGTAGTGTGCAGTATTATATAATGGATACTTGGAAGTATATATTGTAGTGTGCAGTATTATATAATGGATACTTGGAAGTGTATATTGTAGTGTGCAGTATTATATAATGGATACTTGGAAGTGTATATTGTAGTGTGCAGTATTATATAATGGATACTTGGAAGTGCATATTGTAGTGTGCAGTATTATATAATGGATACTTGGAAGTATATATTGTAGTGTGCAGTATTATATAATGGATACTTGGAAGTGTATATTGTAGTGTGCAGTATTATATAATGGATACTTGGAAGTGCATATTGTAGTGTGCAGTATTATATAATGGATACTTGGAAGTATATATTGTAGTGTGCAGTATTATATAATGGATACTTGGAAGTATATATTGTAGTGTGCAGTATTATATAATGGATACTTGGAAGTGCATATTGTAGTGTGCAGTATTATATAATGGATACTTGGAAGTATATATTGTAGTGTGCAGTATTATATAATGGATACTTGGAAGTGTATATTGTAGTGTGCAGTATTATATAATGGATACTTGGAAGTGTATATTGTAGTGTGCAGTATTTTTTGCTGATTTTAAATGTTCAGTTCCAACATCAAGTAATTCACTTTTAGTAGTGGACAGGATATTGTTGAAAACATTTTTGTGTGCATATCAAAGTGATAACACTATATCGCCATCTATTGGTGTTGTATGTCACATGCTCACCCCTTCGTAGGGGTGAACCAAACACATTTAAGGCAATGCACAGTATATAATAGAGCCATGGTTACAGGGAACTGAACCCTGCCATCTCAAATTGTCCAAGAAAACAGCAACATTAGCTTTAAAAAACGAATAAACCAACACCTTCCCTATCTGACCTAAATAACTTGTATGTATATGTCAACTGATTATGTATGCAAGCATGAAATTGCTAAATGTGACAGAATGTGTTTTGTCAGTACAGGACGTTTTTATGTCTATAATTGTTTTAAATGTATGTAGTTCTGCTGTTCTTGTCTATTATTGCTCTGTATAATGGTATGTTTTATGTTTTGTGTGGACCCCAGAAAGAGTAGCGGCTGCTTTTGCAACAGCTAATGGGGATCCTAATAAAATAAAACATTACATCATAAAACTATCACAAATGAATCAGGGATTATATATCATCTTTATTACAGATGTTGATTGAATCTGGACTGAATGTTAACTTGAGTCTGTAAAATGTATCACCTGGAGTCTGGTCGGACAGAAACTGTGTCACGGTAGGTCTATTAGTGCCTCTGTGCAGCAGGTATCGGCTGGCCACCTGCCCCAGAGAGAAGTATATTTTCAGAGTACATTTTAATAGGTCCATTTTTACTCTGAAGAAACCCCATTAGGAACATAAAGCCATGGAGAGCTGCAACACTGAGCTATTTATTCTACCTAGCCAGGAGACTACTCCAGGGGGGGAGAGAGAGAGAGAGAGAGAGTGTGTGTGTGTGTGTGTGTGTGTGTGTGTGTGTGTGTGTGTGTGTGTGTGTGTGTGTGTGTGTGTGTGTGTGTGTGTGTGTGTGTGTGTGTGTGTGTGTGTGTGTGTGTGTGTGTGTGTGTGTGTGCGCGTGTGCTCGTGCGTGTAGACTCTCAAAACCCCACTGTCTCTGTGGGTTTCTCTCTACAGGATTCAAGAACTGTACAGACCAATAGGTGTTCAACAAGAGGTTAAAGCTGCAGTGTAAATGACTCATCTGTGCAGAGTCCTCAGTAAAATATTTAATACATACTGACATCTGCTCTGGGAATATATTATATACTGTATACGCATATTAATAAGTCCTGATAAATATGTAACACCTTGACCACATGTCCAGCTTCAATACTTAAATGACTGCATAACTTGCCAAATAAAACCTACAATAACATTAAACTCAACATTTTACAATTTCCTAATCCCAATATCACCGTCACGAAGTAAATATCACACATGTAGTAAACAGCAGAGTATTGATAACAGTATATTCAGGTTATAATTTAAAGCCAATCTGAGCCCTACTGCTGGTGGACAGATTATGACATCATCCTCTTCCCTGGTTGTTTACACTTGGCAGTGAATCAGCTGTCTGCCATCTTCCTCTTATATGTGACCTCCAAGCATATTTTACCACACTGTCCGAGCACGTCGCAGTTTGACCGGTAAAGTCTGTCGAATCCTCGGCACAGGGCCCAAAAGTGTAACTGGTAATGGTTGAACAAGGCTCTTTTATGCCATGGGTCTGTCTGTAGGCCTGGGGTCCTCCTCACCTGTCCATAGATCTGCATCTGTAGGGGGACAGAACACGATGACTACACTCTTAGAATTAGTGGTGACTCGAGGAACCCTGGATATCCTCAAGGAAACATTGCTAGTCAATGTTGAGGGGTTCTCGGTTAGTTGAGGGGTTCTTGGAGGAACCTTTAATGGTTCGATGTAATAACGGGTTCCTGGAGAAACCCTGGAGTGGAGGCGTGGCTTAGTAGTGGCGTGGCTTTGAAATATGTATTTTTTGGGCCACTCGTTAGAGTAAATGTTATTCCTGTTCTGTTGTATTGTCATCACATGTTAAGGTTGAACATTGAGAGTTTTGTAGCTTCAATGAAGCCAACAGAGGTGTATGAGTTCCTCAAGAGCCTATGAAAATCCCGAATAACCTCTGTATGTAATCAGCAATGTTAATATTATTTATATTATATTAGAATATGTCATATGCATAGGTATTCAAGGGAAATGTTCATCTTCAGTGTACAAACTTGAATGACAAGAGGCTGTCTGTGCTCTTTAAAGGTCCTTATTATTAAATAGTGTCTGTACAAACTTAACATTTACGCCAATGTATAACCAAAAATAACAATTTGAATGCCAGGGCTCCAATAAGCCATGCCTCCAATCTGATAGGCTGCCACCTCTACAATATATTATTAAAAAGGTTAAAAATGTAACCCTCCCATCACAAAAAGGTTCCGGTTTAAACCTTTACACAGGGGTTCCTCAAAGACCCTTTTCAAAGGGGTTCCTCAAGTAACCAATGTTATATACTGTATGTTTCTTATCTGCATTTTACAGAGTGGGATGAAATACAACAAAGCGGCAATATTTTGATACAGGAATGTACATCTTTATGGATAAACCCATTCAGCCTTTTATTGCTGTCCTCTTTTGACCTTCTGAATGGTTCACCTTCAAAATTACTGAACAAAAGAGAGATTATTTAATAAAAAATATTGAACTTAATATGGAACTGTCAAACGATTGACTTACCAAATTGATCTGATAGGTAGCAGGCTACAGCACAATGGCATTTGGTAGATGCAACATAGCCTAAGCTGCCTAAGCTAAGCACACAATGGAAAAAGTCTGGTAGCATCATTTGGATGATTTATTTCTTTGTTGGATGAAAATCAAAGACATTAAAAGGAATTTGACGAAATGGCACTGTCCAACAGATGCCATTTCTGTGATGCGTAATAAACAAGCACCGCTTGAAAGATAGCAGTTCGGTCAATGCCCTTCTCTTACCTTGGGAATTCAGTCATTTCCATAAGTGAGCTTCATTTGTTTAGATGTAGTCATTGTTGACGTCTCTGCATATATACCAGAGCATGACGTATAGGATGAGCAGGATGGCAAAGAGAAACAGAGGTATGAATGTGGCTTTGGTGACAGGGGACACCGACTGCATGACAGGGAGGACGGTTGAACGGAGCTGTGGAGCTCTCAGATTTCTCTGGTGATCAGGAAGCACCTGTCCCACAGCCAATCTAATAGGAAACGATTGTGCCATCTACAGTATACTGTATATATATTTTATTTTTTCTTCAAGGTGCTTAAGGTATGGTAGGCTATGGCTTGCATTCTATTAAAACTTCAACTTCAATTAGCTAAGCTACAAGGAGCCTACATCCATCTTCCTAATAATATTACAATATCCAAAAGAGTCAACGTATCACCCCATTCCTCAGATTCATTTGAAGTTTAGTTCTTTATTTTACTTTAATTTATAATGGATTATGGTTTTTAGTTTTATTTGGGTCTGAGACTGCCCTCTCAAGATGAATCAGGTTAATCGGTGATGCTGGAGTACTCAGAAGCATCATCCTCATCCTCATATTCATATTCAGATTCATCTTCATTTTCATCCTTCCCCCCCTCATCGGCGACACAAAACTCAGAGGGCAGTGGTCTGTTGGGAGCATTAAGGTAGTATGGAAGGGGACTTGTTGTCTTAGGCATGGGCACAGTTGTCTGGAGTGTGGGCTGGGACAAACGTTGGTTGTCGGGCATATTCTCAGTGAGTACAGGAAGTGGTGCAGGGGATGTCATCCTATCAGTGGGTGACACCACAGTGGGTAATGTGACTGAAGTAGGGGGTGGCAGTGGGGTATTTGGGCCAGCACCCTCCAAGCGACGGACACGCCCCACAAGCATCTCCACCAGCTGAGTGGCATGACTCTGATCAGTCCTGATCTTCAGAGTGAATTTGGCCTGGGTTTCTTTCTCTAGTCCATCACCTGCTGAGATTATCTCTATTTCAGTCAATTTCCTGCAAAACGTCAGACAGACTTTGTTAACCTATATGCATGCTCACATATGGTCGATGTTGAAAAAATATCATTGTGACCCTATGGGACCAGACTTTGATCCTCTTACATTGCTGTAGCCCTCTGGGTTCTATTGCGTCTGACGAACCAGCAGCACACTGCTCCCAGCACCAGGAGGACGAGTAACAGAACCACCACAAAGATGATGAAGATGTCTGAAGCAAACCATTTGGACGCTGTTGCATACCTGTTCCCACTGGTACTCATGCCTGAGGTGTCTTGAGGACAGGGTGCCTCCTGGAATAGTGCCAGTATGCGTGGCGTATGCGAGTCTAACAGAGGTCCAGATGTTTGTTGGTCCACTATTGTCTGTTCTTCAGTCACATCCATGTGTTAGTGAAGGGATAATGACCACTTAAACAGATCCATGCCGCTACGTTTGATCTGATCACACATGCCCTCATATAGCCTGTATCTTTCTCCCTCTATTGTTTAATAACTATCCATCAGCATTTCAAAACCAAAGAAACACACTGACAGCAAATAAGAACAGGATGAGAGACTACCTCCCTCATGGAATGTGTTTACTGTTATGATGTCACAATTACGTTTATCTTCCAGTGCAGACACCATAACAATAGAATCATTGAAACATACAGTATCTACCCATATGAATCTGTGCTATTCTGGACAGATATATCCACAGGGAAAAGGACATGCAGGATATCTAAGTACACAGTGCACAGCACATCCTTGAAAAATACCTATCGAAACGTTGGGTGTTTATGTGCTGGATCTAAATAAATGAAAATACTAAGCCTATACATTACCGTTCAAAAGTTTGGGGTCACTTAGAAATGTCCTTGTTTTTGAAAGAAAAGCACATTTTTTGCCCATTAAAATAGCATAAAATTTATCAGAAATACAGTGTAGACATGTTGTAAATGAGTATTGTAGCTGGAAACGGCAGATTTTTTATGGAATATCTAGAAGGCCAGCATCCCGGAGTCGCTTCTTCACTTTTGATGTTGAGACTGCTGTTTTGCGGGTACTATTTAATGAAGCTGCCGGTTGAGAACTTGTGAGATGTCTGTTTCTAAAACTAGACACTAATGTACTTGTCCTCTTGCTCAGTTGTGCACTGGGGCCTCCCACTCCTCTTTCTATTCTGGTTAGAGACAGTTTACACTGTTCTGTGTTGTACGAGATCTTCAGTTTCTTGGCAATTTCTCACATGGCATAGCCTTCATTTCTCAGAACAAGAATAGACTGACGAGTTTCAGAAGAAAGTTAATTGTTTCTGACCATTTTGAGCCTGTAATCGAACCCCCAAATGCTGACGCTCCAGATACGCAACTGGTCTAAAGACCAGTTTTATTGCTTCTTTAATCAGAACAGCTTTCAGCTGTGCTAACAGAAATGCAAAATCAATTAGCCTTTTAAAATTATAAACTTGGATTAGCTAACACAACGTGCCATTGGAACACAGGAATGTTGGTTGCTGAATTTAAATTTGGTGTTATTTTAATGGACCAAAAAAAAGTAGCTTTTCTTTCAAAAACAAGGACATTTCTAAGTGACCCCAAATGTTTGAACGGTAGTGTATATATAGCACATCTAGAAAAAAATATTCCTTTGAATTTGGCTCTAGCTTTTGAACGGTTGGAGAACCAATTGTTAAGCGGAGGGACACGGGGGAACCCAAGAGCAGACTCAGATGAGGAAACAGGGATGAATTAACCAAAATATTTATTGTTACACAGAAAGACATGGAGTGCAGATCCGGTGAAGCTCGGATGAGTTGCAGAAAAACCAGATGTGGAGACGGAAGTCAGAGTTATCTAAGTAGAACAGGGTAAACAGGTCCTAAGGGGAATTCAAGGTAGTGGTGGTGAGTAAAATCCAGAGCTAGATAGTTGGTTGGTGAGATGTGGAACAGGAGACAGGAGCCAGAGCAGTGACTGCAATGAGAGGATAAACGGTGTCAGGCAGGGAAACAGGCACAGCAGAGTAACAGGATCTTGAATAATCATAAATGGCTAGACTCATGAACTGACTAAACAGAGATTACAATCTGGCAGAGTGGAAGTGGCAGGACTGAGTATTTGTAGAGGTCTTGATTATGGAATGAGTTGCAGCTGGTTGGGATCTGCTCTGACTCCAGCACACCTGTCTCCAACCACACAATCACACAGCGGGAGAGAAAGAGAGTGTAACTGCAGGTCAGGAAGACACCGGATGTACACCAGAGGGCGTAGCAGGAGCAGTTGTGACACCAATTACTGAAAGCTAACACTCATGAACCTGGGAATTTAACCCACTATCCTGGTATTGCAAGCACGTATGCTCTATCAACTGAACTACAAGAGGACCACACTGATGTATTTCAATCAGTCCAAAGAATATACTTCCTTCAGACTGAAATTTGGCATTACCTGATTTAACATATAGTAACTTTGTGTTATAACCTTTATTGAGATAATGGCAAAAGGCCATATTTAATAGATTCCTAAAATTATTTTTACACATTTGTTTCTGATATATAAGATATATAACAAAATAGCTTGATGGTCCATGTTAATAGTATCTAAAATATCATGTGTGAATCCATTTGATATCATGTATGAATCAATTTGACTTTGTGAACACCCCAACTCCCTACGGGTATGACGGCTCACTCAGTGACGTTGTTTCACAGAAGTGGCTACCTCAGAAATATTAGTGACTGCCCCTGCCCTAAGCCAACAATGTTAGAAAATCATATACGCAAATAGGTCATAGAGTACAAAGCTTATTCAGAATTCAATCACTTGGTTTAAAGATGTTTATAACAAACGTCCTTTGGAATATCATGGAACAAGACTTCACTCATTATACATCTTATGGGATCTCTGACTTGTCACAGTGTCTTCACCGCAGTGGCCTCTCACTTGGTTACTGTTGGCAACATTCTTGAGTCGTGGCAGCGATGGTGATGACCAGGGATGGGAGGGGACTGTTGGTCAGGGCTGGTTGGGGGGAGCTGGTGACCAGGGATGGGAGGGGACTGGTGGTCAGGGCTGGTTGGGGGGAGCTGGTGACCAGGGATGGGAGGGGACTGGTGGTCAGAGCCAGGAGGGGATAGCTGGAGGTCAGGGCTGGTTGGGGGCAGCTGGTGACCAGGGATGGGAGGGGACTGGTGGTCAGAGCCAGGAGGGGATAGCTGGAGGTCAGGGCTGGTTGGGGGCAGCTGGTGACCAGGGATGGGAGGGGACTGGTGGTCAGGGCTGGTTGGGGGGAGCCGGTGACCAGGGGTGGGAGGGGACTGGTGGTGAGAGCCAGGAGGGGATAGCTGGAGGTCAGGGCTGGGTCTTGGGAGGGTTTCTTGCTGACCCTCCAATAGGCGTTGATGAACATTCGGGACAAAGAAGAGCAGGACACCTCCGACCATGGGAGGAACCCCAGCCAGGTAGAAGGCCATGTGGTAATCTCCAAAGTGGTCATGGAGTAGCCCTGCGAAGACACACAACTCAGTATCACACAGAGAGGCATCATTGAGGAGCACTTCAAGGTGATTCACACAGTCAGAAACATTTAACAATTTACAATAAGGCTCATGTGCATACAGTACTGATGATACTAATATATACTGAACAAAAATATAAACGCAACATGCAACAATTTCAAAGATTTTACTGAGTTACAGTCGATTTGAAATAAATAAATTAGGCCCTAATCTATGGATTTCACATGACTGGGCAGGTATGCAGCCATGGGTGAGCCGGGAGTGCAGAGGCCCATCCACTTGGCAAGCCGACACTGGGGAGCCAGGTCCAGCCAATCAGAATTCGTTTTTCCCCACAAAAGGGCTTTATTACAGACAGAAATACTCATCAGCTCATGAAACATGGGACCAGCACTTTACATGTTTTGTTTATATTTTTGTTCAGTGTATATCAGCTATATATATATATTTTCCAGCTGTCAGAGCAACTCACAGATCACTGCACCTGTACATAGCCCATCTATAAATTGCCCAACTACCTCTTCCCCTACTGTATTTATTTATTTATTTATTTTGCTCCTTTGCACCCCATTATTTCTACTTTGCACACTCATCTACTGTCAAATCTACCATTCCAGTGTTTTACTTGCTATATTGTATTTACTTCACCACCATGGCCTATTTATTGCCTTTACCTCCCTTATCTCACCTCATTTGCTCACATTGTATATAGACTTATTTTTCTACTGTATTATTGACTGTATGTTTGTTTTACTCCATGTGTAACTGTTATATGTGTCAAACTGCTTTGCTTTATCTTTGCCAGGTCACAGTTGTAAATGAGAACTTGTTCTCAACTTGCCTACCTGGTTAAATAAAGGTGAAATAAATTTAAAAAAAATAAAAAATATCCAATTGATATGTAAGGAATACAGGATAACACAGACATTTTGCATCAAAACAGTAATAATTTGTATCTGAGACAATGACACAGTGGGTTAGTGGCCATTTGAATTACTGTCCGAAAGGAGGTGAGACCTGCGAGGGGGGGTCCGGCGGTCATGGGGAGGGCCATGAGGCCCATCAGGTAGCCGATGGCCTGGGAGGCTCTCTGGGGGCCCACCAGTTCAAATGTCACAGGGGCCATGAGGGTGATGACGCAGCCATCACACAGCCCCAGCAGTAGACACACTGCAACCAGCCCCTCAAACCTGACACACAGAGGGACCAGCATAGACGCCAAGCCAAGCACCATGAAGGAGCCTGCCTGGAGGATGATGACAAGGACGGGTTAGAGAAGTTTGTCCACCACTGTTTCATTCTAATCCTGTTCAACATTTAGTTCTAAGCACAACCTCAGACTACTAGAGTGTACAGTCACTATGCCATCCAGGGGAGGACTGTGTTTCTCTCTTATCTAGTCACGGTACTTCCTATGTCAAGGAGTGTCAAACTCAATCAGCGCACAGGCCATATTGAAAAAACACAAGGAATTCGCGGGCCAGACATAACCTGTTATGTTTGTTTTTACAAAAGAAAGTGCATACAACTGGCCATTGTTTAATTTGAAAAAATATGGTGCTTTATAATGTCTACTTATGCTGTGTACAGGCTGCTGTATACAGCATTTTAATGAAAGACCCACACACTGTCGAAAAATAAGAATATTAATCTATATAGAATTTTAACATGTTAAAACAATATAAGGAGCACTCAAAAAGGCTTGTAGTTGAGTAGCCAGCCTAGGCTATATGTTAAGTCCTTTGCATGGTGTTTTGTTGCAGGTTTAGTTGTTTGGTTATTCATTGTCAAGCTTTAAAAACCGAAGCCTACACCATTTGAGTAGCCTAGCTGAGACTGTGGCATGTGTCTGTACACTTTCCCTGCACGCTGTAAACGGGAGAAACGAATGCAGCGCAATTGAAGTTGAATTCACCAAGCTGTAATTTCATAAAGTAGAAGACTCAACTGTTGATTCATTTATACTTGCTTTGTGTCCTATTGTCCTTTAGTAGTAGTTTATACCAGTGCATGAATCCTTTATCTTATAACTTTTTGACAATCAAGATTACATTTTCTGTAAGCAACAGCAATGACCCGTTGGAACCGAAACTTGGCATGGACATTTAACCTACAACATGTTTAAACTTTTGGTTTGGTAGAAGCACATTGGCTTGCTTGTGTGTGGGTGTGTGAGTGTATGGGTGCGTGTGTGTGTGGTTCTGGGAGGAGGGGTGTGTGTGTGGCAATGCACTGTAGCTTGCAGCAAGTTGGCAGTGCTTGCTGTGACTTATAGTGCAGCGCATCATGGCGGTACGGAAGTGGGCCCAAATCATTGCCCCGCTGATAGAAATGTGTCCCGAGCCTTGTGTTTGACACATGTCCTATGTTTTTGAAAAATAAGAGCAAAAATGATAAACACAAATAGGTGCTGAGTGGCGTAAAAAATCTAAGTCCAGGTCTGAAAAAGAAAAAGCCTTTAAACAATTTAAAGGCAGTACTACCAAATACTAATTGAGAGTATGTAAACTTCTGACCAACTGGGAATGTGATGAAAGAAATAAAAGCTGAAATAAATCATTGTCTCTACTATTATTCTGACATTTCACATTCTTAAAACAAAGTGATCCTAACTGACCAAAGACAGGGAATTTTTACTAGGATTAAATATCAGGAATTGTGAAAAACTGAGTTTAAATGTATTTGGCTAAGGTGTATGTAAACTTCCGACTTCAACTGTATATGTGGGTTTGATAAGTGAACACTCCTAATGTTTGCTGTTTTGTCACTAAGAAGAACAATGTGTCAGGACATACGCCGGAGATGAGAAGCAGGTACGTGGAGTCAACATTTAATCAGGAACAGACAATGACAAGAACAGCGTCAGCACACGGCTACAAAACGACAAACGACAATTAATGCTTAAGCAGGGAACAGATCGGGGAAACAGACAGTTATAGGGAAGGTAATGACAGAGGTGATTGAGTTCAGGTGAGTCCAATAATCACTGATGCGCGTGGCGGGGGAAGGCTGGTGTGCGTAATGATGGTGCAGGACTATGCAATGCTGGGGAGCCTGGCGCCTTCGAGCACCAGGGAGCGGGAGCAGGTGTGACACATTGGGAACTAACCAAACACATGTGAAACCTCATTAAAAAATTGAGGGTGGAACGCTGTAGACTACTGGATTCAGGGAGAGAGTGGAGGGGTGAGTAGTAGTTCTGTCTGTCTGTCTGTCTGTCTGTCTGTCTGTCTGTCTGTCTGTCTGTCTGTCTGTCTGTCTGTCTGTCTGTCTGTCTGTCTGTCTGTCTGGGGCATGGACTCAGGGAGAGAGTGGAGGGGTGAGAAGTAGTTCTGTCTTTCCGTCCGTAATGTGTTGATAATAATATACTCTGTTAGGTACAGAATAGAGGTAGGTAAGTGGTTAACTTCTTTGGGATAGGGGGCGGTATTTTGACGTCCGGATGAAAAGCGTGCCCAAAGTAAACTGCCTGCTACTCAGGCCCAGAAGCTAGGATATGCATATAATTGGTAGATTTGGATAGAAAACACTCTCAAGTTTCTAAAACTGTTAAAATTATGTCTGTGAGTATAACAGAACTTATTTGGCAGGCAAAACTCCGAGGACAAACCATCCAGGACTTTTTTGTTGAGTTCACTGTGTTTTCAATTGGTTTTCTATGGTAAACTAGATTTATGAGGGACCTGGTTGCAGTTCCTATGGCTTCCACTAGATGTCAGCAGTCTTTAGAAATTGGTTGATGTTTTTCCTTTGAGAAATGAAGAAGTACGGCTATTCAGAATAAGAGTCAAGCCAAGTGGACTGTTTTGTTTGGGGCGTGAAGGAAAGTGGAAACGCGTTGTCTGGAGTGATGAATCACGCTTCACCATCTGGCAGTGCGATCGACGAATCTGGGTTTTGGGATGAATTGGAACGCCGACTGCGAGCCAGGCTTAATTACCCAACATCAGTGCCCGATCTCACTAATGCTCTTGTTGCTGAATGGAATTAAGTCCCAGCAGCAATGTTCCAACATCTAGAGGAATGCCTTCCCAGAAGAGTGGAAGCTCTTATAGCAGCGAATGGGGGACCAACTCCATATTAATGCCCATGACCTTGGAATGAGATGTTTGACAAGCAGGTGTCGACATACTTGTTTTTGGTCATGTAGTGTATGTTCTGTTGGATGTGGTTTACCTGCAGATAGATCTTGCGTGCCCCATGGAGCAGGTCTCCCACCCTGCCAAACAGCAGGCGTCCTACACAGGAGGTCACCCCGATACACACCAGGAGGACCCACTCCTTCACTGGCGTCTCCACAAACTGCTCCTCCACAAAACTCATCTGACAAGAGGCATCAATAGGATACACTGAATCACTAGCCAGGTATTGTCGAACAATCAATATTAACAAAAGGTAAGGCCGGAATTCAAAAAGGGAATGTTTCCAAGTTCGTAGAGATTGCATTCAAGTTAAATGTGCATATGTCAGATCAATCGGAAATGACCTTTAAATGTCAAGTGTTCTACAAAACGCCTCAGATTAAATCCCGTCCTAAATGATAAAAATGTAAAGAATTACACAGCTAACTCACCAGGTAAATGTAGGGCACAAAGTTGCCCAGCATAGCCGTAGCCACCCCAAAAGCCCACACCCTGTAACTAGGGAGGTGAAACACTCCCAGGTTGCAGTACCTCCTGGTCTGTGCCAGGCCCTGCTGCCAGCCACTGCTCAGGTTGGCAGATGAATCCTGGGCTGTGTTAGTGGACAAATCCCTGTGGTAAAGGCGTGAGCGGAAGGAGAATGCCATGGCTGCCTGGATTAGCATGAGGGCACTGAGGATCTGAAAGGTGGTGCTGAGGCCCAGAGGTGTCCCCACCTCCTCCAGCAGGGCGGGCAGGCTTATGGAGAAAACACTGCTGCCTGCCATCACCACCCCGTTGACCAGGCCGAGGCGCTGAGGGAAGTAGTGTCCCAGGGTCACCAGAGAAGGCAAGAAGACAAAGGAGGAGCCACAGCCAAACAGAACCCCATAGGTGAAGTACCACAAACCTAACGACCTTGGAGAGAAATACACAGTGACAGCAGCAATATAATGAAAACACTTGATTAAATGAAAATACATTTAAAATATATCACTAGGATTTTCAGATTAACCAGTTTTCATTTGTACAGTAATGTATTGGAGAAAAGGTGCTAGAAAGAAGCATCCTAAGTTACACGGTGAATGAACTTGTCAGAAGTCCCAAGAAAGCCACAAGGGCCCCACAAATGGCCGTCACTCTGCAGCCCAAGTGATCAGTGACAATACTGACCAGGGGGGAGCAGAGAAAGACCATACCCATGGCCAGAGCACCAACCCAGGCTGAGGAGAGTAGGGAGAAGGGGGTGAAGATCATCTAGTATTTTAATTATAGAGTAATACAGCAATAACACAGTAATTAGGTATTTTGTAGGAGAAGCATAAACTGGATTGTGTGCGTGCATGTGTTTTTGTGTATGGCCAATAATCTATGCATAGCGGAGCGGCCCCACTGACGTCATGCTTAATCAATGTTTGGAGGGGCACAAATAAAACAAATCAAAGTTCAAATCGATCAACTATTCAGAGTTGTCTGAACAATACTGTAGGTACCCAAGCAAAACTTTCCTCTCACCTATTGCAAACTGAGAAACGTCATTATTTGAGTCCTTGTGAGCTTTAACAAGCATCATATGTATGATTCCAAAAGACTTCTGAATCCCAAAGATTGATCCATTGCACCAGGTGGCTGCCAGGACAACAAGCCAGACGAACCGTCCCTCCGGGAAGCACTCCAGGTCGGGAGCTGAATCTGCACGGGCACATGAGACAATCTGAGATGATGGGTCCTTGTTTTCCTCTGTCTCACAGTCAGGACGACTGCCATCTCTTTTCATTTCTTCATGCTCGTAATATGATAAATATGTTCCTAAGGACTGTGCAAGGCCTGGATCAGGTATCTCAGACTGTGTTTTTTGGCTCTCCATCCTCTGAGATGCTGTCTCCAATTATCAGGCCTCTAATTTTCCCATGAACATTATGTTAATATCCCTGCATGATGTCTTAGCTTCCCAGCACAAACCAATGAACCAAATCAACGCTGTTGCATGTACATCACAGAGGCTGTGAGCTAAGAGTAAAGATAACAAGTGTTACGCTCAATCATTAACCACAATGAAGAAGCATCATGGTCATGGTCATATTTTACCTTTATTTAAGCAGGGGGTCACCATCGAGACCAGGGTCTAATTCACAAGGGAGCACTGCATATACAATTTCATAGACAAAATACAAAAATCCAATTCAATATAAAACAAGTAAAATACAGAACAATACAAATTACTGCTAAGCCATTAGTGCTTTATGAGTTCGTTTCGTCATCAGTTCGACTATAAAAAAAAGAATCACGGTTTTCGACTGCAGTTTCGCTAGATTTTTCAGACATTAGACGGCATTATCTGGGTTGAATGCTGTAACAACACAGAATAAAACAATTAGGCCTAATACAAGTCCCATGTGGAGGTGACTGCCCATTACGGCTTATTACTTATTAACTATCATTTATTCACATTACTTTACTTTAATAAAATATTTCAGATGTTGTGTATATTACTGACTTTATTATTTAATTCCAAGTTATTATCTCATCTCTATAGAGCTGCTGCCTATGCTGTCTGACAAAACCACTATTTTAGTAGTTCTTCAAAGTAAATAAGGTTTTTATGACTGCTGAATACCAACTATCAATCACTTAGATCATGTACTTTCAGGTAGAGATACCTCGCGAAGCAACTTTTCTCTATCCCTCTCGATTGCGAGTTCTCTCTTCTCTCTGTCTCTGGACAAGTAGGCGCACAATGGACTATGGTCAATCTAGTTATTTACCATGTTTTCTTCGCTAAACTATATAGAATATTGACCTGTTGGAAACTACAACTCCCTACTACATCACACAGTTTGGGCTTTATCCGTTGAGAAACTGCAATGAATAAATGCACATTGAGCTCACAGAAGAAGAAAAAAATGTACTTAAATGGAATTCAAATAATTGAACCGATGTCGGTTAATTAGTTGTTTAAAAAAAACATAACGACATTTCGGTTAATCGCTCAGCACTAACAAATATTCAAAAAAAGGTTTAGCCCAAAGGCGGTTCATGTAATTTGGAATCAAATTTGCTAATTGAATTTGACTGTGTAATTTTGATGCATGACCTTGGTCTCTCTTTCACGCTCTCATTCCCCTCGCTGAGCCCGGCTGCATGGGCATTTCGCTTTCCCCTTTCCATTGACTGTTCAATTAGTCCCTCTTTGTGCTTGGCTTATCCAGAACATGGGTGTTTAGAGTATGTGACGAATCAAATTGGCTTGTAGTGATGAGGTAGGGAACTAACGCACTACAGTGGTAGACATTTTTTTGGTTTATTGTTGCATTCAAAACAACTGGGAACTCAGAACTCTCAGACTTCTGTGCGTTCAAGACAACTGAGAACTCAGGAAAAAAATGACCACCGACTGGCAAAAATCGTTTTGAATTGTCGTACAACTTGGAATTCCAAGTCAGAAACTCAGGCATCTTTCTAGAGCGCCGACTTTCCAACCTGAACATCCCTGACGTCATGATTTGATCTTGTTTTTTTCCCCAGAGTTCCCAGTTGTCTTGATAGCACCATTAAACAACAACAAGCATGGCATTGCACAATTACACAAGGACCACAGCTTGTGAAAAAAGTTATCTTCACAACAATTTAAGGATATATTTGCTGTCTCTGTACACTGAAGAGAGTTTAGAAAAGTTCAATTGAATTTTGGAGTGGAAAGGAGATGGTTCCTTAAAGCGGAAGAAGTGAATGGATGAAATCGGGTCGTTGTCCTACCTAATGGGGAGGACAACAGTCCATGTGGATGACTGGACTATATGTATGCCTATGAGTTGTTCTCCTCCTTTTCAAGCAATATGTTTATCCTAGGCTGCCTGTCATTTCATAATCTGATTAAAAAAAAATTCACTGTGTAAATTCATTAGGTAGCCATATACGCTATTCAATGCAGTACTAGTCCTAATAATTACTCTTCAGCTCTTGGAGTCCCAGGAAAAGCTAGACTAGGCCTACAATAGCTTGTTGCACACTTATCGTATTTCAAGCATTTCATTTTATACTACTAGCCTACCGCCTATCTAGGAGAGATTCCAGCTTCCTCTTGCTTGCTGAATGTAAAAGACAGAAACTGAAATAACTGGCTGTGAGTTTGAAAGGAGCGAAGGCAGTGATTTCAGCATGAAGCATTCCAAGCAGGATGTTTTAGCTCACATTATTGCAGTTTACAGCCCTGGCCAATAATTGTGTAGGCCTACTAAATTGATAACAATGATACATTCCTCATTGCACTGTGTTGTGGAAGCCTACAGTTAGAATAATGTTGTCTAAAAACGTAGGACTAATCAATAGTGGAGCTTTGCATGGCCGAGCCCCCAGGGACTGCAGAGTGCAGCCTGGAGGAACGCACAGATCTGCCATTTCATAATATGTTCACTTTTTTTCCTTGCACTTTGACAGGTAAATATTTATAGACCTACTATTTAGCTAATGAGTGGCCTAATATCTAGATAATATTTAACTCTGGCGCCTCTCTTCCAGCTGTTCCCATGCGCAATAGGTTATAGGCTAGGCTACGGGCAATAGGCTATAGCCTAGGCCACGGACAATAGGCTATAGCCTAGGCCACGGACAATAGGCTATAGCCTAGGCCACGGACAATAGGCTATAGCCTAGGCCACGGACAATAGGCTATAGGCTAGGCCACGGACAATAGGCTATAGGCTAGGCTATGGACAATAGGCTATAGGCTAGGCTACGGACAATAGGCTGTAGCCTAGGCTACGGACAATAGGCTATAGCCTAGGCTACGGACAATAGGCTATAGCCTAGGCTACGGACAATAGGCTATAGCCTAGGCTACGGACAATAGGCTATAGCCTAGGCTACGGACAATAGGCTATAGGCTAGGCTACGGACGCATGCCTTCTCCATTCCTTTTCTCGCGAACTGTCAGGAAAAGCTATAGGCTTCAAAAGCTATAATAAGGTTCAGCTATTAGGCTTTTACTGGAGAGAGACAGGCTAGCTCCTACTAATTGCTGGATGTTAAAACCAAATCAAATAGCTAAATGATCCATAGTAGGACCATCTTAAAACAACTGCCTTGTTCTGGGGCAGAATGACAGATTTTTACCTTGTCAGCTCGGGGATTCGATCTAGCAACCTTTCAGTTACTGGCCCAACGCTCTAACCGGCGGCAGGCTACCTGCCGCCCCTTAAACCTAACCCCTAGCCTAGCCACTGTTAGCCAGCTAGCTAACGTTAGCCACCTAGCTAGAATTCATACGTTTTGCAAATTCGTAACATATATTACATTTAGCAAATGTTCAACATATAATAAGAATTGTAATTCGTAACATGGACATCAACAAATTAATACATACCATACGAAACGTAACATATCATACTAAATGGAGTGTCTCAGATTTAAGAATATATATGAAATGCTTTGAGACCAGGTTATTTAACAGCGAAGTTAGGTAAAGTCGGAAGCTTGTGTAGTAGAGATTTGTAAACAAAAAGGGAATAATTAAGTAATCTACGGACTTTAATGAGGACCAGCCAACCTTTCGATACAGGATGCAGTGATGAGTATTAAAACTGTCACGTGTGATAAAGTGAAGGGCGCTATGGTAGACGACATCCAAAGATTTAAGAGTAGTCTTACATTCTGGTAAATGGTTTCCCCATAGTCAAGAAAATGCATGGAATGTATTGTACAATCTGGTTCCTGCTATTTAGGGACAGTCCAGATCTATTTCTAAAACAGAAGCCCACTTTAAAGCTAAGCTTTTTAACTAGCTCATCCATATGTTTTTTGTACGTTAAATCTTAGTCAATCCAAAAGCCCAGATATTTATAGGCGGGAACCCGATCAATGGGAGAACCATCCAATAAATAAATGTGGTCCATCTGAAAAATGTTTGTGAGAATTAGAGAACCACATGCACTGAGTATACAAACATTAAGAATACCTGCTCTTTCTATGACATAGACTGAATAGATGAACCCAGGTGAAAGCTATGATACCTTGTTGATGTCGCTTACTAAATCCACTTCAAACAGTGTAGATGAAGAGGAGACTGGTTAAAGAAGGATTTTTAAGCCTTGAGACAATTGAGAAATAATTACAATTTAGCAGTTAAACACAGGAGTGATAGATGTGCAGAAGATGAATGTGCAACTAGAGATACTGGGGTGCAAAAGGAACAAAAAAAACAATATGGGGATGAGGTAGTTGGGTGGGCTATTTACAGATGTGCTGTGTACAGGTGCAACGATCAGTAAGCTGCTCTGACAGCTGATGCTTAAAGTTAGTGAGGGAGATATACGTCTCCAGCTTCAGTGATTTTTGCAATTCGTTCCAGTCATTGGCAGCAGAGAACTGGAAGAAAAGACGGCCAAAGGAAGTGTTGGCTTCGGGAATGACCAGTAAAATAAAGCTGCTGGAGCGCGTGCTACGGGTGGGTGCTGCTATGGTGACCAGTAAAATAAAGCTGCTGGAGCGCGTGCTACGGGTGGGTGCTGCTATGGTGACCAGTGAGCTGAGATAAGGTGGGGCTTTACCTAGCAAAGACTTATAGATGACCTGGAGCCAGTGGGTTTGGCAACGAATATGAAGTGAGGGCCAGCCAACAAGAGCATACAGGTCGCAGTGGTGGGTAGTATATGGGGCTTTGGTGACAAAACGGATGGCACTGTGATAGACTGCATCCAATTTGCTGAGTAGAGTGTTGGAGTCTATTTTGTAAATTACATCCCCGAAGTCAAGGATTGGTAGGATAGTCAATTTTACGAGGGTATGTTTGGCAGCATGAGTGAAGGAGGCTTTGTTGCGAAATAGGAAGCCGATTCTAGATTTAATTTTGGATTGGAGATGCTTAATGTGAGTCTGGAAAGGGAGTTTACAGTCTAACCAGACACCTAGGTATTTGTAGTTGTCCACATATTCTAAGTCAGAACCGTCCAGAGTAGTGATGCTATACGGGCGGGTGCGGGCAGTGATCGGTTGAAGAGCATGCATTTAGTTTTACTTGCATTTAAGAGCAGTTGGAGGCCACGGAAGGAGAGTTGTATGGCATTGAAGCTCGTCTGGAGGTTTGTTAACACAGTGTTCAAAGAAGGGCCAGAAGTATACAGAATGGTGTCGTCTGTGTAGAGGTGGATCAGAAAATCACCAGCAGCAAGAGCGTCATCATTGACGTATACAGAGAAAAGAGTCAGCCCGAGAATTGAACCCTGTGGCACCCCCATAGAGACTGCCAGAGGTCCGGACAACAGGCCCTCCGATTTGACACACTGAACTCTGAGAAGTAGTTGGTGAACCAGGCGAGGCAGTCATTTGAGAAACCAAGGCTGTTGAGTCTGCCGATAAGAATGAGGTGATTGATAGAGTCGAAAGCCTTGGCCAGGTCGATGAAGACGGTTGCACAGTATTGTCTTTTATTGATGGCAGTTATGATATCGTTTAGGACCTTGAGCGTGGCTGCGGTGCACCAATGACCCGCTAGGAAACCAGATTGCACAGCGGAGAAGGTACGGTGGGATTCAAAATGGTCGGTGATCTGTTTTGTTAACTTGGCTTTTGAAGACTTTAGAAAGGCAGGGTAGAATAGATATAGGTCTGTAACAGTTTGGGTCTAGAGTGACTCCCCCTTTGAAGAGGGGGATGACCGTGGCAGCTTTCCAATCTTTAGGGATCTCAGATGATACAAAAGAAAGAGGATCATTTTAGAAAGAGAGAGTCCAGATTGTCTAGCCCAGCTGATTTGTAGGGGTCCAGATTTTGCAGCTCTTTCAGAACATCAGCTATCTGGATTTGGGTGAAGGAGAAATGGGGGAGGCTTGGGCAAGTTGCTGTGGGGGGTGCAGAGCTGTTGACCAGGGTAGGGGTAGCCAGGTGCAAAGCATGTCCAGCCATAGAAAAATGCTTATTGAAATTCTCGATTATCATAGATTTATTGGTGGTGACAGTGTTTCCTAGCCTCAGTGCAGTGGGCAGCTGGGAGGAGGTGCTCTTATTCTCCATGGACTTTACAGTGTCCCAGAACTCTTTGGAGTTTGTGCTACAGGATGCCAATTTCTGTTTGAAAAAGCTAGCCTTTGCTCTCCTAACTGCCTGTGTATATCGGTTCCTAACTTCCCTGAAAAGCTGCATATCGCGGGGGCTATTCGATGCTAATGCAGTACGGCGCAGGATGTTTTTGTGCTGGTCAAGGGCAGTCAAGTCTGGAGTGAACCAAGGGCTATATCTGTTCTAAGTTCTACATTTTTTGAATGGGGCATGCTTATTTAAGATGGTGAGGAAAGCACTTTTAAAGAATAACCAGGCATCCTTTACCGACGGAATGAGGTCAATATCCTGCCAGGATAGCCGGGCCAGGTCGATTAGAAAGGCCTGCTCGCTGAAGTGTTTTAGGGAGCGTTTGACAGTCATGGGGTGTGGTAGTTTGACCGTGGACCCATTACGGACGCAGGAAATAAGGCAGTGATCGCTGAGATCCTGGTTGAAGACAGCAGAGGCGTATTTAGAGGGCAGGTTGGTCAGGATGATATCTATGAGGGTGTCCGTGTTTACGGATTTAGGGTTGTGCCTGGTAGGTTCCTTGATAATTTGTGTGAGATTGAGAGTATCTAGCTTAGATTGTAGGACGGCCAGGGTGTTAAGCATATCCCAGTTTAGGTCACCTAACAGTACAAACTCTGAAGATAAATCGGAGGCAATTAATTCACATATGGTGTCCAGGGCACAGCTGGGGGCTGAGGAGGGTCTATAGGGAGACAGGTGGCAACAATGAGAGACTTATTTCTGGAAAGTTGGATTTTTAAAAGTAGAAGCTCGAACTTTTTGGGCACAGACCTGGATAGCAAGACAGAACTCTGCAGGCTGTCTCTGCAGTAGATTGCAACTCCACCCCCTTTGGCAGTTCTATCTTGGCGGAAAATGTTGTAGTTGGGGATGGAAATGAATGAATTTTTGGTGGCCTTAGCCAGGATTCAGACATGGCTAGGACATCCGGGTTGGCGAAGTGTGCTAAAGCAGTGAATAAAAAACTTAGGGAGGAGGCTTCGGATGTTAGCATGCATGAAACCAAGGCTTTTACGGTTACAGAAGTCAACAAAAGATAGCACCTGGGAAATAGGAGTGGAACTGGGGGGCTACAGGGCCTGGGTTAACCTCTACATCACCAGAGGAACAGAGGATAAAGGGTACGGCTAAAGGCTATAAGAACTGGTCGTCTAGTGCATTGGGGACAGAGAATAAAAGATTTCTGGGCATGGTAGAATATATTCAGGGCATAATATACAGATAATAGTATGGTAGGATGTGAGTACAGTGGAGGTAAACCTAGGCGTTGAGTGACGATGAGAGGTTTCATCTCTGGAGGTACCAGTTAAGCCAGTTGAGTTCTGCGCATGTGTGTGGGGTGGGACAAAAAGAGCTAAGGCATTTTGCGCAGGACATTGGGCTCACAGTGAAATAAAACAGTAAGAACTAGCCAAGACAGCAGTAGACAAGGCATATTGACATTAGAGGCATGAAGCAAACACAGGTGTTGATCAGGAGAGCTAAGACAACAATGGGTAAATGGCCATGAATGGGCAGAGCGGGTTAGTCAGGTACATACAGAACCTGAGTTCGAGACTGGGGCCGACCGGTAAACAAAATGAGGTACCGTGTTATTGAAACAGTCCAGGGGGAATCAGCTGTGTAGCCGAGTGATCATAGGGTCAAAAGAGCAGCAATAGGTGAGTCAGGGTGCCGTTCGGTAGTCACTACTACGCTAGGCGAGCAGGGGACACAGCGTTCAGAAAAGCTAGCGGGCCGGGGCTAGTAGATGGTTCTTTGGCGACATCGTAACAGTCTGTTGAGACCCCCTCGGACGGTTATGTCGGTAGACCAGTCGTGATGGATCGGCGGGGCTCTGTGTCGGCAGTAAAAGGGTCCAGGCTAATTGGCAAAATAGGTATTGTAGCCCAAGAATTGTCTGAAGGACCTCTTCGGCTAGCCGGGAGATGGGCCTAGCTCCAGGTTAACTGGTGCTTGATTCGGGACAGAGACATTAGCCAGGAGTAGCCACTCGGATTGCAGCTGGCTAGCTGCGATGATCCGGTGTAAAGGTTCAGAGCTTGCGATAGGAATCCAGAGATGTAGTAGAGAAAGCAGTTCAATATGCTCTGGGTTGATATTGCGCTGTGCAGACTGGCAGGAATTGACCATGCTGAGGCTGGCTAATGTCCGAGTTAACGGTGATGACCTCTAGCAGTGGCTAATTGACTACTAGCTAGTTAGCTGGCTAGCTTCTGATAAAGTGTAAAAAATAGCAGATCCGTACCACATTGGGTGAGGCGGGTTGCAGGAGAGTATGTTCAGTCCGTAGATGGAAATTGAGATTAAAAATATATATACGAAATATATATGAAGAAAAACGATAAATACACAGGATGGGACAAGACAAATAGACATCTGACTGCTACGCCATCTTGGAAAACAAAACATGGATTGTGTGTGTGTGCCATTCAGAGGGTGATTGGGCAAGAGAAGATTGAAGTGTCTTTGAATGGGTTATAGTAGTAGGTGCCAGGTGCACCTGTTTGTGTCAAGAACTGCAATGCTGCTGGGTTTTTCACGCTCAGCAGTTTCCTGTGTGTATCAAGAATGGTCCACCACCCGCCAGGCGCAGTGCACGCTGACACGGTCACCAGGTGTACGGTGTTTCCTCCGACACATTGGTGCAGCTGGCTTCCGGGTTAAGTGGGCATTGTGTAAAAACAAATCAGTGCGGCTTGGTTGGGTTGTGTTTCGGAGGACGCACGGCTCTCGACCTTCGCCTCTCCCAAGTCCGTACAGGAGTTGCAGAGATGAGACAAGACTAACTACCAATTTGATACAAAAAAATAAATAACTATGGTCCCCCCCCCCAAAGGACATCCAGCCAACTTCACACAACTGTGGGAAGCATTGGAGTAAACATGGGCCAGCATCCCTGTGGAATGCTTTCGACACCGTGTAGAATCAATTCCCCGATAAATTGAGGCTGTTTTGAGGGTGGGGGGGCACTCTAACAATGCCTGGTCAACAGTTGGGGCAATGGCATACATAAGTGTAGTCTGCATACAGATGAATATTACAAGTTAACAGATATAAATAATATTGGTCTATAAATAGTAAAGAGAGCAGGTCCCATACTGATCCCTGTGGTACACCATATGTAATATGCAGGAAACTAGACTTGACACCATCAGAAATCACGCATTATGTCCTATCTGACATTTAATTGTCAAACCACATGCAAGAAAGCCTGATCCAGGCCTATTTCTGTCAGCCTTTGAATGAGAATGTAATGATCTACTGTGTCGAAGGCCTTGGAAAGGTCTACAAATAAGGCAGCACAATGGGTTTGAATATTTAAGCAATTTAACACATCTAGAACAAGCATAGCAGCTGAAATAGTGCTATGTCCAGGTCTAAAACCGAACTGTTGTACATTTAACCTCAGCACATGAAGAAACATCCCTTTTTCAGGACCCTGTCTTTCAAAGATAATTCGTAAAAATCCAAATAACTTCACAGAACTTAATTGTAAAAGGGTTTAAACTCTGTTTCCACCACTTGTTCAATGAACCATAATCAATTAATGAACATGCACCTGTGGAACGGTCATTAAGACACTAACAGCTTACAGACGGTAGGCAATTAAGGTCACAGTTATGAAAACTTAGGAAACTAAAGAGGCCTTTTCTAACGACTCTGAAACACAGAGCAGGTAAAGCAGGTCCTCACCAGACATCACAGACAACGTCGTCGCCTATGGGCACAAACCCACCGTCGCTGGACCAGACAAGACTGGTAAAAAGTGCTCTTCACTGATGAGTCACGGTTTTGTGTCACCAGAAGTGATGGTCAGATTTGCGTTTATCGTCGAAGGAATGAGCGTTACACCGAGGCCTGTACTCTGGAGTGGGATCGATTTGGAGGTGGAGGTCCGTCATGGTCTGGGGCAGTGTGTCACAGCATCATCGGACTGAGCTTTTTGTCATTTCAAGCAATCTCAACGTTGTGCATTACAGGGAAGACATCCTCCTCCCTCATGTGGTACCCCTCCTGCAGGCTCAGCCTGACATGACCCTCCAGCATTACAATGCCACCAGCCGTACTGCTCGTTCTGTGCGTGATTTCCTGCAAGACAGGAATGTCAGTGTTCTGCCATGGCCAGCGAAGAGCCCGGATCTCAATCCCATGACGCACATCTGGGACCTGTTGGATCAGAGGGTAAGGGGGATTCCCCCCAGAAATGTCCAGGAACTTGCAGGTGCCTTGGTGGAAGAGTGGGGTAACATCTCACAACAAGAACTGGCAAATCTGGTGCAGTCCATGAGGAGGAGATGCACTGCAGTACTTACTTTTGACACCCCCCCCCCTCTGTTCAGGAACACATTAATCCACTTGTTAGTCACATGTTTAGTTTGTGTCTCAGTTGAATCTAATGTTCATACACGTATTTAAACATGTTAAGTTTGCTGAAAATAAACAGTTGACAGTACGTTTCTTTTTTTGCTGAGTTTAGAATGAGAAGTTTAAGTTCTTAGCTGAGAGTTGGCCAGGGACTTTAAAACTTTGGAAAGGCAAGATAACTACCATCCAATTTATCTAAGTTGGAAAGATCTCCTTTGTGTAGAGGGAGGACATTCCACTTCCCAGATCTTAGGGAGAACACCAGAAACAATTGTCAAGTTAAGAATATAGGTCAATGATTCTGCAATAAGTGGGACAGATACTGTATGGGATCAAAATAATCAGCTCCTGATGATATTTTTACATAGATTTTTAGTAAGGCACTTAGTACATCATAGATACAAAATGGCTGAAATTAAAATAGAGAATGTGTATCTGGGAGTGCACCATTCTCTACAGTCTGTTTCGAGGTGGATAAAGGACTCCTACTGGAATTAGAGGAATTTCCAGAAACTTATTTCAAATAGATGGCCAGTTGAGGCAATGAAATAAAGACACTTCAGCAACATGTCATTGTAAGAGCAACAGTGTACACTTAGTCGCCATGACTGGCCACATACGTCACAAGCGCTCTGAAACAGCAATCACTACAAATACAATACACATATTTATAGGTATAGACGAGAAGCATAGTTTTATAAAACATGACTTCACAACACCATCCAGCACATTTAATGTTAACAGGCTTGGGAATTCTATGCACAGGACTTAAAAGATACATTCAACTTCATACAATAGCATCAAACTACTACAAACAATTACTCCAGTAAATATAATTTGTGATATAAAATACATGTAGCAAGTAAACAAAATGGGTATAAAGAGCTGTGGCATTTTTTTAAGGATATACTGTGTAACTTAATGCCTGGAGTCTTACATTGCATAAACAGTTTGGCAAGACTATTTAATATTGTATTGAGTAACATTAAGTTGAACACATCAGTACATAAGAGATGAATATAAGTATACACATCAATATTATTCTATCTTGAACATGACATTGGTTATTCATTTTTTAAGCATAAGGGTGTGTGGTTGCGTGTGTGCGCATGAGCGTGTGTGTTTTAATCACCTGTGTAACTTCTATGTCTTCATGGTTTGTGTGCCCCCAGGTAATGCTTGCAAGACAACTACTTGTTTCTTCTTGTTTTATTGGGAAGAGGATCACAAGCACTGAGTCCTTTGGAGTATTCCATCAGTTTGTGCAGGGGACAGAAATGCATAGTTTTCCCCTCTCTGCCTTTACACCTAAGAGACAGAGAGTAGATTAAGATTTGCAACGATACTTCAGTCTTTGTGTTATCTATATGGATTGTGTGTGTACTCACTTTGTCCAGAGTGCCAGGCCACACAGAGACAGGACCACCATGGAGATAATGACCACGATGACCAGCACACAGACCACCACAGCATCTGACACAAAACCAGGAGGTTGCTCTATATCAAGGGAAAGAGATGGGTTCAAATATCCGTTCTTACAGGGGGAAATGTATCTACAGTATGTCCAAACGTGGAAGTGCATTGATCCAGTAATTAGTATGATATTTTGGTTTTTATGTAAAAGTGAGGAATTTGCATGGAAGAGGAACAGGCAACTCTATAAATATAAGAATATACTTTCTGTATGGAGAAATGTTTTACCACAATGTTACCTGGGTGACAGAACCAACGACTCCAATCACTCCAGAAGCCTCTGTCAGCACAGTAGTGGTGCACCCTGGACCTGACCCGGAAGCACTGGGCTCCATCCATTGAGAGGAAAGTGAGGGTCATCTCCCTGGTTATGTTCCTCTGCTTCTGGTGACAGGAACAGTATCAGATGAGGAAAACTTCTGAGAGTTTCTATAACCAATAACAATAGAATTTGCTTCTTCAAAGCATCATCTCAGTACCTATCAATTATTCAATAATGTTATGCATCAAAACATTATGAAAGGTGTGAAAAGATATAGGAATATATGAACTCAGTTAATCCAGGCATGTCATAAATACAGGGCGCAGTAAGGGCATACCAACAGCTGCTGCCCGCCTACGCCCTCTCTGGTTTCCACCTCATACTCCAGGCAGTGGGTGGGGATACTTTCGTGGGGTAAGTCCCAGTGCACCTGGAGCCTCCTGTCTAGACCAGCCTCCAGATGCACTGCCTCTATGGCTGCAGGCTTCACTGCAGAGTACACACAAAGGAGTCATGTTTTCAAAGAAAATTTAAAATATGATGTCATTACAAGTGTCGGTGGGTGTACTGAGGCAGAACAGTTAGTAGGAAAAACAGTTACGCAATCCTCTTGGAGGGGGGAACACAACACCCTGCTACAGTCAACTCCCTGTGGCGTGAAAGAGGTATGTGACTGTCGGTGCGGGTAAAGATGGCAGAGAACATTACTGTTTACTGGGAATTTATTAACTTAACATGGTAATTGTGGGGAAAAGGGGCAGGACGGAACCAAAGCAAAGAAAGTAAAAGTTAGAGTCCCCTCTCCTACCTACCCACCTATCTTAACACCACGTGGCGCGATACCCAAAAAACATGGGGTGATCCACCCAGGTCTTACCTAGTGTGCATAGACAGAGTACATACTAATGGTATATGTATGCCCACAGGCCTCTTGCCTAAGCACTCCCAAGGTGCCTTCCCCTTCCCCCCTGGGAACAAATGATACAGAGTAATACAAACTTAAAGTGACCAATTTCAATAATCAAAAACAATGAGTCCTATTGGCGCAGTTAGAAAATACATTCAACAAAACTGTGTCTGCGCAACAACCAACACAGGACATCCCAGAAACACTCTCTTCCTCAAAGGAACACTGGCTTTTCAAGCTATGAAGGAGTCGGTAATTGCCGACAGCTGTATCCCCTAACGAGAGGGCGGGATCAGAGCGCCAATCTGCAATGGGGCCGACCAATCAGCTGCTTGGGGGAATCCAGGAAGCTATTTCCTGAAATACACATATACACAAACAAACCCAAAACACAGAAACTGGGGAACGTAACACGTCCACTCCAAAATCTGCAAACTCCCAGTTTGCATCAATAAAAACCAACGCGCATCCCCAGTTACTAAAGTAGATGATATCTGTTTGGATATGTTAACACTGATTAAAAGACATTATGGAAAGGAACTGTATGGGCAGTTTAACAATATTTATGGAAAAGAGCAAATATCCAAACAATAGCAGTACTGCATTGAAAAGGTGAGGCATATCATGGCCTGATGTGAGTGTTACCGTGGTTCTGAACTTGCAGGGAGAAGAACGCTGACCTCAAAGCCACCTTGGGGGAGGAGCTGTTTACACATATGTTGAAAGCACTGAATTCTGGGAGAGATTCCCTGGTGAATGTGCAGCCAGTCCTGACCCCATTGGACTGGATGTACTGAGGGCACTCCTCAGCCTGCTCCATCTCCCGATGCCTGGAGAAGCACACAGACACCCACGAAATGCAATTTGGAGCAGCATTCACAGAGATTATATTAATCCAGTCTACACAGGTACAGACATGTATGTAGTTCATATGGCAGGAGATATGTTATGATGAACACAATGTTATGATAGGGTGACATACCAAAAGTACAGACTGTGCTTGGAGTGGGCTGGCTCCTCTAATCCTGCCTCCCAGGTGCACTCCATGACCTCCTTCTGATAGAACACGCAGCCAAATCCCTGGACCCTGGAGTCAACTGGACCTGGTAGGAATTCAAAAGAGATGAAGGGATTCATAGATTATCATGATGGTGCCTGTAGAGAATTCCGTCCATACAGCACACCCCATCATTGATAATTTCCTATATATAGGATAATGTGAGGAAAGAAGTCTCTCCCTCTTTCTGTCAGGCTATTGGTGTCATTTAATCTGAACCAAACAACTCCATATCTGCAAAAGCATATTGTCCCCTGACCTCACCTGTGTTATTGGGTTGCAGGACCATCTCTGTGAAGGGGCTCTTCAGCTCAGTGCCGTTAGTGCAGGCTCCCTTCAGTACGGTTGAGATCCGCACCCTGACCTCTTTCTCCAGGTCAAACTGAGCACGGTACCATGTCCGTACAGTCCTGATCACCTATTCATACACAGACAATATTACATTCATGTTATTCATACCTCAGGCACTTGGTCACCACTCTGGTCTAACAGCTATAGACACAGATCATATTGAAAAGATTTGGAAAATCTGAAAATGTATTCATTATTCTCTCATGAATACATTGATGAATTTGTCATTCCTACTACCCCTAAAAATACTGTTGGCTGTTTTACAATTACAGGGAACACCACAGTATAATTTAATGGAAGCTAAATGCGGTTATGTCTAAGCAACCACAAATCTAAACAGAGCCAAAGGATAACATTGTACGGAAATATTCCACCATGCGCATCATCACTGGCACACTTTGATCCACCCCGCTTCCCTGGCTCCATGTCCTGGCAAACATCACTCCCCCCACATATCCGGAGACGCCAAACTACCCACAGAATGATTGGAAAGATCCACAACGCCCCACAACTTCTGCTCCATAAGACCTCCTCAACCCACCAAAGATATGCCTCCCATTATGTTAGCCAATCTGGGAAGACCCTCAACACAGCAGGACAGGAAGCAATTGCTTGGCTAAGGGACTCTGCCTTCTCTAAATAAAATACAGTGCCTTGCAAAAGTATTCATCCCCCTTGGCATTTTTCCCATTTTGTTGCATTACAACCTGTAATTTGAATGGATTTTTATTTGGATTTCATGTAATGGACATACACAAACAGTCCAAATTAGTGAAATTAAAAAAATAAATAAAAGAAAGTTAAGAAAAAAAATATTGAAAAAATATATATAAAAAAAGAAAATTAGTGCATGCGTATGTATTCACCCCCTTTTCTATGAAGCCCCTAAATAAGATCTGGTGCAACCAATTACCTTCAGAAGTCACATAATTTGTTAAATAAAGTCCACTTGTGTGCAATCTAAGTTTCACATGATCTGTCACACGATCTCAGTATATATACACCTGTTCTGAAAGGCCCCAGAGTCTGCAACACCATTAAGCAAGGGGCACCGCCAGGCAAGTGGCACCATAAAAACCAAGGAGCTCTCCAAACAGGTCAGGGACAAAGTTGTGGAGAAGAACCGATCAGGGTTGGTTATAAAAAAAATATCAGAAACTTTCAACATCCCACGGAGCGCCAATAAATCCATTATTATAAATTGGAAAGAACATGGCACCACAACAAACCTGCTAAGATAGGGCCGCCCACCAAAACTCACAGACCAGGCAAGGAGTGCATTAATCAGAGAGGCAACAAAGAGACAAAAAATAATCCTGAAGGAGCTGTAAAGCTCCACAGCGGAGATTGGAGTATCTGTCCATAGGACCACTTTAAGCCGTACACTCCACAGAGCTGGGCTTTACGGAAGAGTGTCCAGAAGAAAAAAAACATTGCTTAAAGAAGAAAATAAGCAAATACGTTTGGTGTTCGACAAAAGGCATGTGGGAGACTCCCCAAACATATGGAAGAAGGTACTCTGGTCAGATGAGACTAAAATGTTGCTTTTTGGCCATCAAGGAAAACGCTATATCTGGCGCAAACCCAACACCTCTCATCACTCTGAGAACACCATCCCCACAGTGAAGCATGGTGGTGGCAGCATCATGCTGTGGGGATGTTTTTCCATCGGCAGGGACTGGGAAACTTGTCAAAATTGAAGGAATGATGGAGGGCGCTAAATACAGAGAAATTCTTGAGGGAAACCTGTTTCAGTCTTCCAGAGATTTGAGACTGGGCTTGAGGTTCACCTTCCAGCAGGACAATGACCCTAAGCATACTGCTAAAGCAAAACTCGAGTGGTTTAAGGGGAAACAACTATGGGAAACCACACTTTTTGTCTTATTTGTTGTTTGTCCCCCCCCCCCCTAAAAAAATGTCATACTTTTGCAAGCCACTGTAAATGGGGAAATATTAACATTACTGGTCTTGGCAGGCTGTTTATGGATGGTGTACCACATTTTTTTCTATTATTCTGTGTATAAGAATATAGTGTCCTTGGCCAGGGCCTCAGTGGCCTTAGGACACACAGTCCTGACAGACAGGCAACACTGTACAAGTGTTTCTAGAATAACCCTCCAGTGTGTCAGGTACACATTTGGCAATGTCTAGTTATGTGTCCAGTGACTTACAGTCCATCTGTTCTGGTATGTGTTGAAGTATTCCAGGTGGTATCTCATTGAGCAGTCAGTCAGGTTGGTCAGGCTGACAGGAGACGTCCAGTGGATGTCGAGCTGCCCAAGGTGGCCAAGGTCATCAACCCCAACATTCTCAGGAGGATCCACTGAAAGTCAATGAGGTACACAGTATTTCCAGGTCAAAGGTTGATAGAGCAAAGGCACCAAGCTTGCGGTAAGCATTAAAGGGGCAATCTGCAATTGGTATATCAATTTCTTGACTTTTTGTCACGCAGAGGGAGTAGTGGGTAGTATTTTGGTCAGGACGTGGCAGAAGAAGTCTGTATGTGTTGTCTAGTATGTCTGTTTCTGTGTTAGTCTTGTGACTCCTGATCAGGAACAGCTGGGGATCGTTGTTCCTGATTGGGAGTCATATATTTAGGAGTATGTTTGTCACTTGGGTTTGTGGCTGGTTGTGCTAACACTGCTAGTCTTTTGTTTGTAGTAAGCCTGTCGTGAGTTCGTGTTTTTGTTTTCCTGTGTATGCTTTGCTCTTCTATATTAAAAAGATGAGTATCCACATTCCGTCTGCAGTTTGGTCCATACAACACGGCTTCAACTATTGTGACAGAACCACCCACCTAAACAAGACCAAGCAGCGGAAAAAGGAGAGGAACGCTGAGTACATGGACTATGGTGAGAAATGGACCTGGGAGGAGATCTTGGAGGGAAAAGGCTCCTACACTTGGGAGGAGATCCAGGCTGGAAAGGATCGCCTTCCATGGGGACAGGTGGAAAGAGAGAGGGAGGAACGGCGAAAGGTTGGTGAGGACCGGGAACGCTACCGGGGTACACGACTGGCGAGGAAGCCGGAGAGGCACCCCCAATAATTTTTTTGGGGGGGCCACACGGGTAGTTTGGCTAGGCCAAGGAAGAGCCATAAGCCAGCTACCCGTGATTATGTGGAGGAGCGTATGGAGTGGAGGGCGCCGTGTTTTGCTGAGGTGCGCACTATCTCACCCATACGCACGCACAGTCCGGTGCGCACCATTCCAGCCCCGCACAGATGCCGTACTAGAGTGGGCATCCAGCCTGGTAGGAGGATGCCTGCGCAGCGCATCTGGTCGCCGGTACGCCTCCTAGGACCAGGCTACCCTACTCCCGCTCTACGCACGGCAAACATCAGATCCCTGCACAGCCCAGTTCGCCCTGTACCAGCACCCTGCTTGTACAGGGCTGCTAGTTCCATCCAGCCAGGACGGGTTGTGTAGGCGGTGCGGTCAAGGCCACCTGTGCACCTCCATGGCCCAGTCTTTCCGGTTCCCGCCTCTCGTGCTATCCCGGAAGTGAGTACCTCCAGTATGGCACGACCAGAACCAGCAACCCGGACCAAGCTTCCCATGAGTCGGCCTAGTCCTATTCAGCCTGTTCCCGCTCCTCGCACTAGCCCTAGGGTGCGTGTCTTCAGCCTGGTACCACCTCTACCAGCCCCACGCACCAGGCCTCCAGTGCGTCGGCCCAGCCTCAAGAGCCCGGCACCAGTGTGCAGTCCAGAGAATTCGGCACCAGTGTGCAGTCCAGAGTATCCGGCACCAGTGTCTAGTCCGGAACCGAGAGAGACTGCCTGCGACCCGGAACCAGAGGGAGCCTGCCTGCGACCCGGAACCAGAGGGAGCCTGCCTGCGACCCGGAACCAGAGGGAGCCTGCCTGAACTGAAATTGACGAACTGTGTTGTAAATGAGTCTGCCAACAGCATGGAAATGCGGGAACCTGCCCACGAGCCACAACTTGAGTCTGTCTACGACACGGACCCCAATGAGTCTGCCTACAACCTGGAGGGCAGGAGGCCAGAACCAGAGCCACCTCCAGGATAGGTGGGTTGGGGAGGGAGGGTGTAGCACAGTGCCGTCGTTGACGGCAGCCACCCTCCCTTCCCTCCCTTTTTTGTTTAAGGGGTATTATTTTTGTTGTTGTTGTGGTATTGGGGATTTTTGTGTTTTCTTTTAAGGTGCATTCCGGGGTCTGCACCTTTAGGGGGGGGGGTACTGTCACGTCCAGACCAGCAGAGGGAGTAGTGGTGTAGTATTTTGGTCAGGACGTGGCAGAAGAAGTCTGTATGTGTTGTCTAGTATGTCTGTTTCTGTGTTAGTCTTGTGACTCCTGATCAGGAACAGCTGGGGATCGTTGTTCCTGATTGGGAGTCATATATTTAGGAGTATGTTTGTCACTTGGGTTTGTGGGTGGTTGTGCTAACACTGCTAGTCTTTTGTTTGTAGTAAGCCTGTTAGCCTGTCGTGAGTTCGTGTTTTTGATTTCCTGTGTATGCTTTGCTCTTCGATATTAAAAAGATGAGTATCCACATTCCGTCTGCAGTTTGGTCCATACAACACGGCTTCAACTATTGTGACACTTAAATTATTTTTTCTTTATTTTTACTATTTTCTACATTGCAGAATAATAGTGAAGACATCAAAATGATGAAATAACAAATATGTAATCATGTATCATTTTTTAAAAAAGTGTTAAACAAATCCAAATATATTTTAGATTCTGTAACGTAGCCACCCTTTGCCTTGATAGCTTTGCACATTCTTGGCATTCTCTCAACCAGATTCACTTGGAATGCTTTTACAATGGTCGGGAAGGAGTACCCACATATGCTGTTCACCCCGCTACCATCCAGAAGGCAGGTCAGTATAGGTGCATCAAAGCTGGGACTGAAAAACAGCTTCTATCTCAAGGCTATCAGACAGTTAAACAGCCATCACTAACACAGAGAGGCTGCTGCCAACATACTGACTCAAATCATTGGTCACTTAGGTGTCCCGCTAGCGGGATAATTCCATAACATCCGGTGAAATTGGAGAGCGCCAAATTCAAATTACAAAATCGTAATATTAAACATTCATGAACATACAAGTGTCTTATATCATTTAAAAGCTTATCTTCTTGTTAATCCAACTGCGTGTCAGATTTCAAAAAGGCTTTACGGCAAAAGCATACCATGCGATTATCTGAGGACAGCGCTCCACCAAAATATTTTTTTCAACCAGCACAGGCTTCACAAAATCACAAATAGCGATTAAATAAATCACTTACCCTTGAGGATATTCCTCTGTTTGCAATCCCAAGGGTCCCAGCTACAACATGAATGGTCGTTTTGTTCAATAAAATCCTTTATATCAAAAAAGTTGGTTTAGTTGGCGCCATTGATTTCAGTAATCCACTCCAACATACAGACAAAGGAATCCAAAAAGCTACCGGTAAACTTCTTCCAAACAAGTCAAACAACGTTTCTATACAATCCTCAGGTACCCTAATATGTAAATAAATGATAATATTTCATACGGAAAGAACGGTGTTCAATAGGAAAGGAAAATAACAAAGAGCGTGCCCTCATTCACGCGTGCCGAAGACTACTTTTCCTGTTGAGCTCCCTTTGGAAAGATTACTATTACTTTTTCGTTTTTCAAGAAACAAGCCTGAAACCCTGTATAAAGACTGACATTTAGTGGAAGCCATAAGTACTGCAATCTGTGAAGAATTGTTATATATAGACCCATGGACTTGCATTGGAAAGGCCTGTGACCTCCAAAAAAAAGATGTCCAGATGGATTTTCCTCAGGTTTTCACCTGCCATATCAATGCTGTTATACTCACAGACATTATTTTAACAGTTTTAAAAACTTCAAAGTGTTTTCTATCAAATTCGACCAATTATATACATATCCTAGCTTCTGGGCCTGAATAACAGGCAGTTTACTTTGGGCACGTCAGTCAGATGGAAATTCAGGATACAAGATAATAAATGGATCACTAGTCACTTTAAATAATGCAACTTTAATAATGTTTACATCTTATACCATCTATTGCATCTTGCCTATGCTGCTTGGTCATCGCTCATCCATATATGTATATGTACATATTGTTATTCCATCCCTTTAGATTTGTGTGTATTAGGTAGTTGTGGAATTGTTAGATTACTTGTTAGATATTACTGCACTGAACTAGAAGCACAAGCATTTCGCTACACTTGCATTAACACCTGCTAACCATGTGTAAAATTTGATTTGATGTGCTGAGCACTTGTTGGCTGCTTTTCCTTCACTCTGCGGTCCAACTCATCCCAAACCATCTCAATTGGGTTGAGGTCGGGTGATTGTGGAGGCCAGGTCATCTGATACAGCACTCCATCAATCTCCTTCTTGGTCAAATAGCCCTTACACAGCCTGGAGGTGTGTTGGGTCATTGTCCTGTTGAAAAACAAATGATAGTCCCACTAAAGGCAAACCAGATGGGATGGAGAAGCGCTGCAGAATGCTGTGGTAGCCATGCTGGTTAAGTGTGCCATGAATTCTAAATAATTCACTGACATTGTCACAAGCAAAGCACCATCACACCTCCTCCTCCATGCTTCACGGTGGGAACCACACATGCGGAGATCATCCGTTCACCTACTCTGCGTCTCAAAAGACAAAGACGGTTGGAACCAAAAATCTCAAATTTGGACTCATCAGACCAAAGGACAGATTTCTACCGGTCTAATGTTCATAGCTCGTGATTCTTGGCCCAAAATTAGAAATGAGAAATTCGACCATGAAGGCCTTTTTCACACAGTCTCCTCTGAAAAGTTGATGTTGAGATGTGTCTGTTACTTGAACTCTGTGAATAATTTATTTGGGCTGCAATCTGAGGTGCAGTTAAAACCTGTTGGGGCTAGGGGGCAGCATTTGCACGGCCGGATAAAAAAAGGTACCCAATTTAAACTGGTTACTACTCTTGCCCAGAAACAAGAATATGCATAGAATTAGTAGATTTGGATAGAAAACACTCTAAAGTTTCTAAAACTGTTTGAATGGTGTCTGGGAGTATAACAGAACTCATATGGCAGGCCAAAATCTGAGAAGATTCCATACAGGAAGTGCCCTGACTGACAATTTGTTGTCCTTCTGTTGCATCTCTATCGAAAATACAGCATCTGTGCTGTAATGTGCCACTTTCTAAGGCTCCCATTGGCTCTCTAAAGCCACCAGAAAGTGGAATGGTGTGTCTGCTGTCTCTGGGCAAAGTACAACAGCTCTGTTTGTGAGTGGTCAGCCTGTGGACAGTGAGACTGAGATGCACGTTCACGAGAATTCTAAATTTTTTTCTTCCAGCCTTTGAGTGAATACAACGTTGCCCGGTTGGAATATTATCGCTATTTTACGAGAAAAATAGCATAAAAACGAAATGCGCTCGCGCGTCACCCTTCGGAGAGTGACCTGAACGCACGAACAAAACGGAGCTATTTGAATATAACTATGGATTATTTGGAACCAAAACAACATTTGTTGTTGAAGTAGAAGTCCTGGGAGTGCATTCTGACGAAGAACAGCAAAGGTAATCACATTTTTCTAATAGTAATTCTGAGTTTAGTGAGTCCCAAACTTGGTGGGTGTCAAAATAGCTAGCCGTGATGGCCGAGCTATGTACTCAGAATATTGCAAAATGTGCTTTGCCGAAAAGCTATTTTAAAATCTGACACCGCGACTGCATAAAGGAGTTCTGTATCTATAATTCTTAAAATAATTGTTATGTATTTTGTGAACGTTTATCATGAGTAATTTAGTAAATTCACCGGAAGTTTTCGGTGGGTATGCTAGTTCTGAACATCACATGCTAATGTAAAAAGCTGGTTTTTGATATAAATATGAACTTGATTGAACAAAACATGCATGTATTGTATAACATAATGTCCTAGGAGTGTCATCTGATGAAGATCATCAAAGGTCAGTGCTGCATTTAGCTGTGGTTTTGGTTTTTGTGACATATATGCTTGCTTTGAAAATGGCTGTGTGATTATTTTTGGCAGGGTACTCTCCTGACATAATCTAACGTTTTGCTTTCGCTGTAAAGCCTTTTTGAAATCGGACAATGTGGTTAGATTAACGAGAGTCTTGTCTTTAAAATGGTGTAAAATAGTCATATGTTTCAGAAATTGAAGTTATAGCATTTTTGAGGTATTTGTATTTCGCGCGACGCTATTCCACTGGCTGTTGACTAGCCCAGGGAAGTTAACTCTAAAGAACTTATCCTCTGCAGCAGAGATAACTCTGGGTCTTCCTTTCATGCTGCGGTCCTCATGAGAGCCAGTTTCATCATAGTGCTTGATGATTTTTGCGACTGCACCTTCATGTCTTAAAGTAATGAGGTACTGCCATTTCTCTTTGCTTATTTGAGCTGTTCTTACTATATTATGGACTTAGCCCTATTTTTGGTAAAATACTATCTTCTGTATACCACCCCTACCTTGTCACAACACAACTGATTTGCCAAAACGCACAGTGGCGACCTGTCATTCAGGGCAGTTTTGAGCCCCATATTTTTTGCTAAAAATATATTCTTTCTTTTTGGGGGGGGGGGGGCTTTTATGCCCCCTTTATTTATCCTATGGTTCTGACTTGGTGTACAGGGAGAACACTGTAAGAACGGCCCATGTTCTGTATTCTGTCACTGTACATTTCAAAAGTGCTAAACAAATAATTATATTGACTACATCTGTCCTAACTCGCTCATTAATTTCTTAATCGAAATTACGGATTGCCTCTTGTCCGCTTGTCGTCCCCTTATGCCATAATTTGTACATCTCAATTGTCATTAGAAACCACATTTGTTTAAGCAAGTCAGCCATTTCACCTATGTTTTTTTAAAAGGCAGTAAATGAGGCTGAATGAACTGTTTCGCTGCCAAGCAAGGCTCCGCTGATAGCCAGGTGTAGTAGTGGTAAGGTGTTGGGACAGCTTTATTTAGGCCCTAACAGTTTGTGAACACTGTTTGTCACCATTATAGTGCAATTAATGTATTGTTTAGTGTTGTGTCCTGGCAACCCATCATGATGCACACCTGGCAACCCTCATGGTGCACACCTGGACTTCATCACTACCCTGATTACTTCTCCTTTATCTAGCACTCATTAGCATCATTCTTCAGACAGTATTGGTTTAGTTTTCATGTCCAGACACTTCTCTTGTTTTGTAATGCTCCATGTTCGTTAGTATTCAACTCACCATTTGCACCTGCTTCCTGACTCCCTGCGTCTACGTTACAGAATACTGCCTCAGAAATGATGGAGCAACAGGGTCATCTACTCCACCAACACCACGACCAGCTGGCTCTACATGAACATGAAGGAGGTCCTCCGCATTTTCCACCGCCTCAACACCACCAGCAAGGTTCTCCATACCTCTGATCGAGGGCCTCTTAACACGGGTCGTCACAGTGAGCCAGTCCCCCAACCTACCTAGCCGTCCGCCCAGGTCAACGATGCCTGACTTTCCCTTCCGGAGATGTATGATAGTACTCCATCGAAAGGCTTCCTACTCCAGTGCTCCCTCTCTTTCGCCTATCAGACGGTGGCCCCCACCACGGAGAGGTCCAAGGTTGCCATGGTAATTTCCCTGCTGACCGGACAGGCGTTGGAGTGGGCTACGGCGGTCTGGGAGAGAGGAGAGGATGAGTTGGGTTCCTATGAGTGGTTCATGGCTCTGTTCAGGGCGGTCTTTGACCATCCTCCAGAGGGCAGAGAGGGAGGTGAGCTACCTTTTCAACTCCAGCAGCGTGCCCAGACAGCTGCGGAGTACACCCTCACCTTTCGGACTGTGGCAGCCGCCAGTGGATGGAATAAGCCGGCGCTCCGCACTCTATTGCGCAGTGGACTGCGCGAGGAGGTCCAGAAGGAGTTGGCATGTCGAGATGACAACCTATCCTTGGACGCTTTCATCCCGACGGCCATCCGTCTGGATAACCTTCTTTGGGAGCGTCAGTGTCCACCTCACTACTCGCTTCCCTCCTTTGGCTGTCCTGAGGCAGAGCCTGAACCCATAGAGGTGGGGGTCATGCACCTCTCCGCGGCATCGCCGGAGACAGCTGGGGTTCTGCCCCTATTGTGGCCAGGAAGGGCACCAGCTTCAGTGGTGCCCGGTGTGGTCCTAACCTGGGGTGCACTAGAGCAGAGGGGCGGCCCGTGACCTTCCGTCTCCCAGTGTAGGCATGAGTATTCCATCATCACTTTCCTCCAAATCCTTTCTGGTGTCAATTTCACTGGCTGGCTATCCCCCATGGATCTCCCCCTTTCTGATGGATTTACCACTAATCTGGTTGTTGTTGACAGATTTTCAAAATTATCCCTCCCTCTGGTCTACCTACCGCTCTCCAGGTCGCTGAGGCACTTTTCCAGCAAGTCTTCTGGCACTATGACCTTCCGGAGGACGTCGGTTCCGACCGTTGTCCCCAATTCATATTTTGGGTCTGGAAAGCCTTTATGAAGAAGCTGGGGGCCACAGTCAGACTCACATCCGGGTACCGGCCTCAGTCTAACACGCAGGTGGAAAGGACCAACCAAGAGCTGGGGAGGTTCCTGAGAACCTTCGTCACTCCTCCACTGGGCTGACTCCCTTCCAGTGCATCCTGGGATATCAGCTGGCCTTGGCTATGTGGACTCCGAGCCAGACCGAGGCCTCTGCAGTTGATGAGTGGTTCTTGCGTGCAGAGGATTTGTAAAATGCCACCCACGTGAGGCTCCAGCACACTGTCTACCGTCAGAAGGATCAGGCGGATGGCCTCCACAGTAAGGTTCCCACGTTTCATCCTGGTGATCGCGTCTGGCTCTCCACCAGGAACATCCTACTCCACCTGCCCTGCCGGAAGCTGCGTACTCCGCACAGGGAAGGAATCGGGCCCACTCCCCCTGCCGGTCCTGGCAAATGCTCCTCAGGAACCTCCCCAGCTCCTGGTTCATCCTCTCCACCTGCCCGTTGGACTGAGGCCTATACCCGGAAGTAAGGCTGACCGTCACCCCGAACTTCTCCATACCCGTGATGTGAATTGGGGTCCACGGTTGGAGACGATGTCCTCTGGAAGACCATAATGCCAGAAAACTTGCTGGAACAGTGCCTCAGCGGCCTGTAGAGCAGTAGGGAGACCAGAGAGAGGGCTGAAACAACAGGATTTGGAGAATCTATCCACAACCATGAAAATGGTGGTGAAACCGTCAGTGGAGGGGAGATCAGTGTCAAAGTCAATGAATAGATGAGACCAGGGACGCTGAGGCACGGGAAGGAGTTTTCCTGCTGGAGCGTGCTGAGGGGACTTAGTTTGGGCGCAAACAGAACAGGAGTTGATGTAGCGAATAACGTCCTGCGCCAAGGTGTGCCACCAATACTTTTTGTAGAGCGATTGTATAGTACGGGTGATCCCAGGATGTCCAGCGACGACAGCTGTGTGTGCCCAGGTCAACAGCCACTCCCTTATCCCCATGGGAACGTAGTTGCACTCAGGAGGACAGGTAGAGGGTGCGGGTTCCCTCTCCAGATCCTGGCAAATGTCCACATCTACATCGCAGACCACAGGGGCTATGACTCGAGAAGGAACAGGAAAACAGGTCCTCCGGCATTTGGGTGACCAGTCCATGATTCTCATCCTCGACCATGAGATGGTGGGGTTATGGCGTTGGAGCCATGGGAGGCCGAGGATGATCTGGTAAGCTGGTGCCCTAATGATGAAGAAGGGAATGTTTTCCTGATGAATGGGCTCCACGGTGAGGATGAGGGGTGTGGTGATGTGTGTGTGATGGTTCTGGATCCTAGTGGCTGATTATCAACAGCATGAACCAGAAACGGAGAGGAGAGCGGGTATGAGGGGATGTTCAGAGATGAGGCAAGGGTCTGGTCAATAAAGTTCCCCGCAGCACCGGAATCCACTAGCACTGTAGAAACAGTACATGAGGAACAGCCAGCTAGTGTGATCAACACTAAAAAGTGTTTGGCAGAAAATTATGAAGATGGGACACTTACACCTGCCCCAGGAGATGGAAGATCACATGACCGTCCCTCTGCTGTCATGGATCCCGAGTTGGGACGTACCGGACACTGCTGAAGTTGGTGCCCCCCTTGACCACAATAGAGACAGAGCCCCAGCTGTCTCTGTCTGCATCAGATGCTGCTACTGTCCAGAAGGTGAGCGCGTACTGGGCAGTGGTCTGGTCATCCTGCCGTAGTTGGAGTAGGCGCTCACCCCTCTCTCTGCCCTCTGGTGGATGATCAAAGATACCACCTGAACCCCTCATACGAAGCCAGCTCCTCCTCTCCTCTCTCCCAGATGCCCGCCCAGTCAGCAGAGAAATAATCGTGGCAACCTTCGACCTCTTGGTGGTGGGGAATCCCATCTGGTGCGCAAAATAGAGGGAGCACTGGAGTAGGAAGCCACGGCATTTAGATGAAATTCCATCATATTTATCCCGGAGGGACAAATGGGCATCGCTGACCTGGGCAGACAGCTGAATGGACTGGTGTGCTTGCTCGCTGGGTCGACTGGTGGCAGAGTATCCTACGCTAGTAGAAGGCAACGCTACTCAGGTATGTTTGAGACGTTGAAGACTGCGAAGAACCTCTTTCATAGCCGTCCCCAGTTGAGCCAGCTGATTGTGGTACTGACGAAGTAGGTATCCTTGTTCGTTTACCGTCTGGGAGATGTCCTGATTTCCTGCTGCTTCCATTTGTCGAGGCAGTATTCTGTAACGTAGACGCTGGGAGTCGAGAAGCAGGTGCAGTTTAATAATATAGTAATAATATAATGAACGATACAAGACAAGAGTAGTGTCTAGACATGAAACACATAGTTCCATTCCCCAGGCAGTATTGACTAAGCGAGTGACGATATAGGGGAGGTAATCAGGGAAGTGATGGGGAGGTAATCAGGGAAGTGATGGAGTCCAGGTGTGTCTCATGATGAGGTGCAGGTCCGCTTAACGAAGGAAACAGGTGTGCGTAATGATAGTAGTCAGAGCCAATGATTAGTAAACCGGCGACGTCGAGCACCAGAGAGGAGGAGCGGGAGTAGACGTGACAGTCACAGACAGCTGATGTGGACTTCAGTGCACAACACAAGCAAAGGGAAAAAGTGAGAGGAGGAAAGTGGGTAGATGTGAGAAGGAAGTATATATATACAATGAGCTGTTTGTATGTGGCTGCTATGAAAGTGAACTGTTTGTGTGTGATCAGGGGTGTATTCATTGTGCCGATTCTGTTGAAAAACATTTCATAAACAGAAGCAAACGGAACGAAACATGGATAAACATACCTGAATTTGTCCAATAGAAACTCTCATTTGCAACTGTTGGACTAATGATTACACCCTAGTTCAGGTAGATGCAGGCAAGAGTGTGCAACACATGTGTTGCTGTCTGTCACCTTGATTACTCAAAATTCTCTCAACCTGTGCACCTACATTGTAAACTTTCATTCACAAGTTAAGTTGTAGCAACCTCGTGATGGGTATAGGAAAATGTGAGTATCATGTAGTAGGCTAAATCTATTGATGTTTCATTGAGCTGGGTGAATGGAATATGAATGACAGTCATCCAATATGCTGTAATAGAAATAAGGTCATGCTCATAAAAAAAATAAGAAAATCTTCCCTCATCTTAAACGGCACAGACCGCCACTGATTTATTGCCACAGGGGCCCACCTCTTGCCTTCAGAAAGCATTTATACCCCTTGACTTATTACACATTTTGTTGTGTTACAGCCTGAATTCAATATTGATTAAATATTTATTTTTTCTCACCCATCTACCCACAAGTGAAAACATGTTTTTAGAAATGTTTGCAAATTTGTTGAAAATAAAATGCAGAAATATCTCATTTACATAGGTTTTCACACTCCTGAGTCAATACTTTGTAGAAGCACCTTTGGCAACAATTACAGTGGTGAGTCTTACCCAGAAAGTCTCCAAGAGCTTTCCACACCTGGACATTTGCCCATTATTCTTTCCAAGATTTTTCAAGCTCTGTCAAATTGATGTTTTGATACACCATCCAAAGCGTAATTAATAACTTCACCACGCTCAAAGGGATATTCAATGTCAGTTTTTTTTCTTTTTTTAACCATCTACCAATAGGTGCCCTTCTTTGTGAGGCATTGGAAAACTTCCCTGGTCTTTGTGGTTGAAACTGTGTTTGAAATTCACTGCTCGGCTGAGGGACCTTACAGATAATTGTATGTGTGGGATACAGAGATGAGGTAGTCATTCAAAAATCATGTTAAACACTATTAATGCACACAGAGTGAGTCTATGCAACTTATTATGTGACTTGTTAAGCATATTTTTACTCCTGAACTTATTTAGGCTTGTCATAGCAAAGGGGTTGAATACTTATTGACTCAAGATGTTTCAGCTTTTCATTTTGAATTAATTTGTAAACATTTTTCATAACATGATTCCAATTTGACACTGTGGGGTATTGTGTGTAGGCCAGTGGAAAACAATCTAAATTTAATTCATTTTAAATGTAGGCTGTAACACAACAAAATGTGGAAAAAGTCAAGGGGTGTGAAAACTTTCTGAAGGTATTGCAGATAAGGGGAGGAGTTGATACTCAAAGTAAAGTACATGGGATCGATCTGAAATAATCTGGTAAAGGTCTGTTAATATATAGTCTGCATGGAGGGATTCTGCCTCACATCCATGACCTTCACAACAATTTATTTGGGACCACCTTTTGTTTTGAGATCAATCTGATATAGAATGGAAATCTGCCTGGGATTACAAGTTACTAAAGTAAAACAGTGATGAATGAATAGAAATACACCTGTAGAGACTAACCTGTAATTTCCTGTGGCTTGATGCACTGACTCCAGTCAGATATAAGCATTAATATGGCTGTCAGCCACCACCATTTTTTACTCTTCAGCATTCTCTTAACTGGCCCCTGGAACATCATGAGAATTGAATTGTACAATTTAGTATTGATAAATCAATCACATATCATATCTTATCATGAATTACATTCTCAGCAAACACCAGTATAGTACAGTAGAGTACAGTAAAGTATGGAATCTGAAGGGTATGGAAGGATCTTGATAAACATAATATTATGTAGATGAAAACAATAACATGCATTATTTAAAATGCATGTGTAATTGTCTTGATATAAACCTCAGGTACAGTGCCTTCAGAACTTATTCCACATTTTGTTGTGGGATTAAAATGTATTTCATTGTAATTTGTCAACCATCTACACAAAATACTCTGTCAAAGTGGAAGAAATCTCCTTTACTTTCTGAAGGCACTGTACCTTTTAAGTCTTAATAATGTGAAGAAAATACATTGCTGACATGCACAAGTTGTAATCTATTGTACTGTATGCCATTGAATGCTCTATAGAAATCAATATAAATATACTGTTATTAATGTACAAAGTAAATGTTTTCAAGCATGTACAGTAGAGAATGCATAAACTACACAGTGAACGCATGCTTTTAAATCCAAGCATGTGTTTATGAAGGCTACCCACAACTTGTACGTTCACTTTAGATCAACAGTTTAGTAGAATATAAAGATGATAACATTGGGATACAATACAGAGAGAACAGAGAAGATAAAAGTGCATATCCACAGACAAGGAGTACTTACTGTAAATCGAGTGAGAGAGCTCCTGTGTAGATGTTTGACAGCCTGCACCATCTAATCAGGGCTGTGCGAAGTGCCTGCTTTTGTATTCTCTGGTGAACTACAGCGCAGCAGAAGCAGCAGGTAAAGACTACAGTATGTCTCAGGGGTCATGTATTGATGTCTCAGGGGTCATGTATTGTACTCTGTAAGTCTGGATTCTCTACCAAACAAGGAAGCTCATATTAAGGGTGAATCTGCAGTTTTGTCAGATTCCTGATGAACAGCCTGTGAGTGTGGTCATGGATGTGGTTCTGTGGAAGGGGAGTCAACTCTGCTGTTGCTCTGACCTGGATGGGTGGGGGTTGCAGGCTGAAGGTTTCTCATACTAACGGATGTTTTGTTTCCCTTTTCCCACGAATCATATATATATACACACATTCTAAGTGGCGAGGGGGGGGCAGGTAGCCTAGCAGTTAAGAGCATTGGGCCAGTAACCAGAGGGATTGGGTTAAATGCAGAAGACAAATTCCGATTGAATGCATTCAGTTGTGCAACTGACTAGGTATCCCCCTTTCCCTTCTCTTTAGCCCGTTTGTGCACAAGTATCAACCAGTCATCAGCCAGCCTTGATCCAATTTCAGTTACTGGCACTGGAGTTATGTTTCCAAAATGTACACTTTACTGTATTATGACAAAAGAAGTTTCACAAATTGTGTGGCGCAGTTGGTAGAGCATGGTGGCTGCAACACCAACGATCAGGGGTTCAATTCCTACTGGGGCCACCCATATAAAAAATATACAGTACCAGTCAAAGTTTGGACACATTTACTAATTCAAGGGTTTTTCTTTATTTTCTACATTGTATAATAATAGTGAAGACATCAAAACTACGAAATAACACATATGGAATCATGTAGTATCATTAAAAAAGTGTTAAACAAAAATATATATATTAACAGGTATGCTTTGTTAAAAGTTAATTTGTGGAATTTATTTCATTTTTAATGCGTTTGATCAATCAGTTGTGTTGTGACAAGGTAGGGGTGGTTTACAGAAGATAGCCCTAGTCCATATTATGGCAAGAACAGCTCAAATAAGCAAAGAGAAACGACAGTCCATCATTACTTTAAGACATGAAGGTCAGTCAATGCGGAACATTTCAAGAAGGTTTCTTCAAGTGCAGTCGCAAAAACCATCAAGTGCTATGATGAAACTGGCTCTCATGAGGACCGCCACAGGAAGGAAGACCTAGAGTTACCTCTGCAGAAGATAAGTTCATTAGAGTTACCAGCCTCAGAAATTGCAGCCCAAATAAATGCTTCACAGAGTTCAAATAACAGACACATTTCAAATCAAATCAAATCAAATGTATTTATATAGCCCTTCTTACATCAGCTGATATCTCAAAGTGCTGTTCAGAAACCCAGCCTAAAACCCCAAACAGCAAGCAATGCAGGTGTAGAAGCACGGTGGCTAGGAAAAACTCCCTAGAAAGGCCAAAACCTAGGAAGAAACCTAGAGAGGAACCAGGCTATGAGGGGTGGCCAGTCCTCTTCTGGCTGTGCCGGGTGGAGATTATAACAGCACATGGCCTAGATGTTCAAATGTTCATAAATGACCAGCATTGTCAAATAATAATAATCATAGTAGTTGTCGAGGGTGCAACAAGTCAGTAACACAAGAGTAAGTGTCAGTTGGCTTTTTCATAGCCGATCTTTGAGAGTAACTCTACCGCTCCTGCTGTCTCTAGAGAGTTGAAAACAGCAGGTCTGGGACAGGTAGCACGTCCGGTGAATACGTCAGGGTTCCAGCAGGTCTGGGACAACAGGTCTGGGACAGGTAGCACGTCCGGTGAACATGTCAGGGTTCCATAGCTGCAGGCAGAACAGTTGGAACTGGAGCAGCAGCACGGCCAGGTGAACTGGGGACAGCAAGGAGTCATCAAGCCAGGTAGTCCTGAGGCATGGTCCTAGGGCCATGAGAGAGAGAAAGAAAGATAGAGAAAGAGAGAATTAGAGAGAGCATATTTAAATTCACACAGGACACCGGAAAAGACAAGAGAAATACTCCAGATGTGACAGACTGACCCTAGCCCCCCGTCACATAAACTACTGCAGCATAAATACTGGAGGCTGAGACAGGAGGGGTCAGGAGACACTGTGGCCCCATCCGATGAAACCCCCAGACAGGGCCAAACAGGTAGGATATAACCCCACCCACTTTGCCAAAGCACAGCCTCCACACCACTGGAGGGATATCTCCAACCACCAACATACCATCCCGGGACAAGGCCGAGTATGGCCCACAAAGATCTCCGCCACGGCACAGCCCAAGGGGGGGCACAGCCCAAGGGGGGGCGCCATTTCAACATCAACTGTTCATAGGAGACTGCATGAATCAGGCCTTCATGGTCGATTTGCTGCAGAGAAACCACTACTAAAGGACTCCAATAATAAGAAGAGACTTGCTTGGGCCAAGAAACACAAGCAATAGACATTAGACCATTGGAAATCTGTCCTTTAATCTGATGAGTCCAAATGTAAGATTTTTGGTTTCAATCACTGTGTCTTTGTGAGACGCAGAGTAGGTGAATGGATGATCTCTGCATGTGTGGTTCCCACCGTGAAGCATGGAGGAGGTGTGATGGTGTGGGGTTGCTTTGATGGTGACACTGTCTGTGAATTATTTAGAATTCAAGGCACACTTAACCAGCATAGCTACCACAGCATTCTGCAGCGATACACTATCCCATCTGGTTTGCGCTTAGTGGGACTATCATTTGTTTTTCAACAGGACAATGACCCAACACACCTCCAGGCTGTGTAAGGGCTATTTTACCAAGAAGGAGATTGATGGAATGCTGCATCAGATGACCCGGCCTCCACAATCACCCGACCTCAACCCAATTGAGATGGTTTGGGATGAGTTGGCCCGCAGAGTGAGGGAAAAGCAGCCAACAAATGCTCAGCATATGTGGGAACTCCTTCAAGACGGTTGGAAAAGCATTCCAGGTGAAGCTCATTCAGAGAATGCAAAGTGTCATCAAGGCAAAGTGTGGCTACTTTGAATCATCTAAAATATATTTTGATTTGTTTAACACTTCTTTTGGTGACTATAATGATTCCGTATGTGTTATTTCATAGTTTTGATGTCTTCACTATTATTCTACAATGTAGCAAATGGTAAAAAATTAAGAAAAACTCTTCAATGAGTAGGTGTGTCCAAACTTTTGACTGGTGCTGTATGTATGCATGACTGTAATAAAGTTAGACAATTATTTCAAAGAAAGAACTCAAAAGTTCGAAAGAATTTCACTTTATTTTCCTTTGCTCTTGAAACAATGTTTCTATTTCCTTTATATAAAAAAAGAAACACTCCACAATTTATAGAGGATATATATTTACATATGAGGTTCAGTCATCTGGGATCATTGCATGCATTTAGTTTCTTTAAAATCAAAACGTGTATGTACAGAATACATCAGAATGTTTCCTCCGCAGTATAACGTGTAGATGATTCTTCCTGTTCTTTTAATCAAAGATTGAAAGTTTAAAACAGCATGAGCGATGTAGATGTGAGAGACTTGGGAGAGCAGACTGACCTTGTAATGTGGATGGATGGAGGGGGGGGCAGGATATAGCTCCAGGGTTTATCTCACATACAGTACACCATGACGCAAAGCCTGTACTAATGCTCGGATATGGCAACCACTAGGAAATTACAAATTCTTGTGCTATTAGGCTTACAGAAGTATAAGGCTTGTTTGAAAGTTGTTTGATATAAAGGATAAGGAACAATAGCTGATATGTTCTGTCAACAAACAATTGTACATATTTGTGTCTTGTGTCAGGATATGTTATCAAAAAAGCTCAGAGAATGGATTGTTGTCTCCCAAAAACCACTTGTAGAGTCTTATCACATTGACATTTTGTCACATTTACATTGACTATGAGTAGGCTACTTGATGCCTATAATTACAAGTTGGCAGATTTTCTTGGCACTTGTCAGCAGACGAGGGGATGGGCTGTTGTTGCATGTTTCTGGAATGAGAATACTCTATTAGCAAAATGGCAACACAGTCACCTGTTTTTGAGTCAGAGACATTTACATTTACATTTAAGTCATTTAGCAGACGCTCTTATCCATCAACAGCTCTGGTTATGGTGATGTCAATGCAGTAGGGTGTGGTGGGCGTTCACTGACAGGTGAATGGCATTCTAAACAGGGGAGGCAGCAAAACTTAATACATTAATCAAAAAACTTAATACCACCAATCACCACATCATAGAAAATAAACTATACAAAGGAAATTGAAATACATCAGAGATTAGTTCCCATAAACCTGTCAGAGCAGGGTTCTGTGGCCAGCTCGAATTTCAGTGTGTATTTCTGTATATGCACTTTGTGCTGATGTAAAAAGGGCTTTATAAATAAATGTGATTGATTGATCCAAGCATGTTCCAATTGACAGACACAAAGCTAACTAAAACAATGGAATGTTCTATATTTGACATGTAATGTTCTATATGTAGTTCCAGCTTCATGTCATTAGTAAAATACTTGGTACATTAAAAACCAGTGATAACATTCATGAGTTGTACAGGCACTACTAATAAGAGATATGTTTCACTGACAAAGTTACATACAAAACAGACACCAACACGGGAGTGGACACAAAAGAAACACCGGCAACATAAACTGTAGCAGGTGTGTTTGTGTATGAGGAACAAAAATATAAATGGAGTGAAGCTCAAATCTATTTTTTGGCTCTATACTCAAGCATTTTGGATTGGAGATAAAATGGATCATATGAGGCAACATTAAATCATTTCACCTTTTATTTGAAGGTATTTTCATACATATCGGTTTTACTGTTTAGAAATAAAAAGTACTTTATGCATCTAGTCCCCTCATTTGAAGGTGTCATAAGTACACTGAACAAAAATATAAACTCAACATGCAAAGTGTTGGTCCCATGTTTCATCAGCTGAAATAAAAGATCACAGAAAATGTTCCATATGCACAAAAAGCATATTTCTCTCCAATTGTGTGCACACATTTGTTTACATCCCTGTTAGTGAGTATTTCTCCTTTGTCAAGATAATCCATTCACCTGACAGGTGTGACATATCAAGAAGCTGATTAAACAGCAGGATCATTAATTACATAGGTGCACCTTATGCTGGGGACAATAAAAGGAACCGCTAAAATCTGCAGTTTTGTCCCACAACACAATGCCACAGATGACTCAATTTTGAGGGAGCGTGCAAATGGCATGCTTACAGCAGGAATGTACACCAGAGCTCTTGCCAGAGAATTTAATGTTCATTTCTCTGCCATAAGTCACCTCCAACGTTGTTTTAGAGAATTTGGCAGTACGTCCAACCGGCCTCACTACTGCAGACCATGTGTATGGCGTCGAATGGGCAAGCGGTTTGCTGATGTCAACGTTGTGAACAGAGTGCCCCATGGTGGCGGTTGGGTTAGGCTATGGGCAGGCATAAGATACAGACAATTGCATTTTATTGATGGCAATTTGTGGCCCGTTTCAAGAAACTATGTCTTGTCGCACATCACTACTACACAGGTGAGGGATTTTTTTGGTCAGAAATGCCTTCTGGAACATTCATGTGCCTTAATAACAAACTTGTATGCAATCTGTAAATACGAATAAAAAATAATAATAACGAGCCTAGTTGGTTTAGCCACAGAAAAATACAGGAACTTTCCCTTTAGCCATGATTGGCTGAGATAATGGATGGGCTGGACATGCCGAGAGATGAGTTTGGATTGGTCTGCCATGTAGCATGCTTCTGTCTATAAGTATGTGTGGATAATCCTGTCTACCGCTGCTTTTTTTGAAAGATATCATGAACTGAAAAGGTTTTGCTACTGCTCTCAACATTGCTGCCCTGGAGTTAATAGCGCTATCAACAAAGCTCAGTGGGAAAACGTTGTGATGGACAACTTCCTGGAGGATGATCGTGCCATGCTGACTCTCTGACTCTGAAAATGAATCAGACACTGAGGAAATCCCTGATTTAGGTTAAAACATTTTCATTGAACCAGACAATGTAGTCTTCTGATGACAAAGATGGGGAAGAAACGGTGTAGTTGTCACGGAAGAAGTTGACCGAGTTTTGAAATCAGTGGAATGCCAGGTGGAAGCAAAGAGATGATTTCCAAATGCAGAGGGAGTCCAAAAAGAGAACACAGAAAGAAGGCTGTTGTATAAAACACCTCCCTCCAGATTACATCTTCAAACTAAGCTCAACCATGGCATCTATGACAATGGGAGAAGCGTTCGTCCACGTATACGGGTATATGTCTAGCTACATTTTCAGATATTATACATTTCTAATTTTGTCAAAGTAATTTTCAATGCAAGTTAAAGCATACTGTTAGCTAGCTAGCTAATGTTAGCTGGTTCGCTAGCTAACATTACGTGTATGATCTGTGAAGGAGCTCTAGAAAGAGGCCCGAGTTCAAGAGTTGGAATTCCGAGTTGGATGACCGTTCAAATAGATTTTTTCCAGTTTGAGTTTTTTTTAGTTCCCAGTTGTTTTGAACGCGGCATTATAATTGGGATTATGGTTTATTGTTTAGCTAGCTAGCTACATGTCTAAACAAAAGACTGCACGATGGAAGTAACCATTTCACTGTACCGTTTACACCTTCTGTATCCTGTGCATGTGACAAATAAACTTAGATTTTATTTGATATTGTGTGGGTTTACCAGAGACGGTGTCATGTCCTGACCAGCAGAGGGAGTAGTTGTTTAGTATTTGGTCAGGACGTGGCAGAAGTTGTGTGTTGTATGTAGTTTCTAGTTGTTCTGTTTCTGTGTTAGTCTGTGTGACTCCCAATCAGGAACAGCTGGATATCGTTGCTCCTGATTGGGAGTCATATATTAGGTGTGTGTTTTTCTCTTGGTTGTGGGTTGTTTTATTTTGCACTGCTGTAAGTATCTATAGAGCCTGTAGAACTGTCGGTTTGTCCTTCGTTATTTTCCTGTGTTCTCATTATTTAATAAATTATGATGTTGAGCACGCAATCCGCTGCGCCTTGGTCTTCTCTACAGTACGACAACCGTTACAGACGGTAATGTAAAGAACAACATGACCTGCATTAAAGTCAGATTAGGATATAGGCCAAGGACTAGATACAGTTTATTTTTACTACTACTTTTTGCTACTACTTTCACCACTTTTAGTCTTGAAATCTTTGGTTGTTTACTACACAGTGAATCCTTAAAGAGATGGGTGGGGCTAAGGCTTAGGAGGGTGTGAACGATGCTGAATGGTTGTAGACAAAGAAGGCCCCTCCAGTAGGTGTACCAAAATATTCACGGACCATTTCCTCAAAAATGGTTACAAGTTTATCAACTTTCAAAGCATAATCATTTTCTCACTGTTCCTCAACTGCAGTGTATTATATACCATTTCCTAGCTCGGAGTCTCTACTTCTATGTAAAAAACATCATTCAAATTTTGCTACATAGGACCGAATCCAGGTGGTGGGTCACATTTGAATGCATAGAGATACTGTGACGAGAGCCCATTGTCGTGCCATTCATACGCTGCCATCACCTCATGTTTCAGCATGATAATAGACGGCCCCATGTCGCAAGGATCTGTACACAATTCCTGGAAGCTAAAAATGTCCCAGTTCTTCCATGGCCTTCATACTCACCAGACATGTCACCCATTAAGCATATTTCTGATACACTGGATAGACATTTACAACAGCGTGTTCCAGTTCCCGCCAATATCCAGCAAGTGGGACAACATTCCACAGGCCACAATCAACAGCCTGATCATCTCTATGTGAAGGAGATGTGTCGCGCTGCATTAGGCAAATGGTGGTCAAACCAGATACTGACTGGTTTTCTGATACACACTGCTACTTTTTTTCTTTTTAAGGTGGCCAACAGATGCATCTGTATTCCACGTCATGTGGAAACCATAGATTAGGGCCTAATGAATTTATTTAAATTGACTGATTTCCTTATGTGAACTGTAACTAATTGTTGCATGTTGTGTTTATATTTTTGTTCAGTATAAATATTTATCAGTGAGTAACACTGATTCAATCAGACATTGCAGACAAAAATACTATTGTTCCTGTACCACACAAAAGCATATTTGAAGTATGTGCAATACTAAGACTACATTTACTGATGGAAACAAAATGAAACTGCATCTGGAACAATTGTTCAGATTTCCTGCAATGTGAGGTTAATTGAATCAGGCTTTTTGAGACAATGAACTTGTAAACTGTGGCCAAGAACAAACACCAAAGCAAACACTAAAGCTTAAAGCAGGAAAATAATCACCGGTTTGGAGCTGCAAGCTCCAGTCACATAACTTAAGGGGTCATCAGGGGTGAAAAACAAACAAACAAACAAAGAAAATAGATAAATAATTTTCCTGATTAAAATAGTTCAGTGGTCTGGATTCATCTATGGCAGTGCTTCCCAACTCCAGTCCCCAAGTACCCTCAACAGTACATATTTTAGTTCTAGTCCCAGACTAACTCACCTGATTCAACTCATTGAGGGCTTGCTGATTAGTTGAATCAGGTGTGTTTGTCCAGGGTTACAACAACCATATGTACTGTTGAGCATACTGAAGGACTGGAGTGATGAACGATGACCTATGGGATTGCCTCATTGTTTATGTTGTGTTCCTTATTTTACATTTTGCAGTTGTGAATCCAACTAGAGGAGCAAGTTATAAATGTAAAGATGAAATATGTCAATATTAAAAAAGAACTGTTTCAATGCATCAAATTATCAAAAGATACAATCTTAGCATTATAAGTGTATCTGGTACAATATCCTAACTAAATAACCATGTGCTTTCAACAAGTCCTATTCAAATAAGCACACGAGGTACGATCAAAGCTACATGTAGTCACAGTAGCAATGTCTCTAGGTCTGCATTTGAGAGAAGGTCCCGTGGCAGTGGGAAGGCTCTCTCGTATACCGTACCGGTGTGAGCTACTAGTACCACATCTGAAGTACCTCAGAGCAGCCTCCCTGCACCACAGATGTGCTGCAGTAGAAAATCGGAATCATGGATACCATGCTTTTAAAAGTAAGCTTAGCATTCTTCCCTCAAATGGCACTGTTATTGGTAGTACAATAATTATTCTCAAATGCAGACTGTAAGAAGTGTGTATACCAGTGCTTGGCTACTGCTGGCTCCTCTGAGGTAAAGCACCACTTAGGATGTCCCAAGCCTTACCTCTGGGATATCAGAGGTATATTGTGATATAACACAATGATCTTTACAAATATATCCCCTTTGAAAGCTAATTTGTTCTAAAAAGAAAAGTCAGGGTGTAAGGACCACTTGAGTTATGTGGTGTGGCTGGTTCGGCCAGCATGCAGTTCAGTTCTCTGAGTGAAAGAGTGAGTACATGCCTTTAAATCTGCTATCACTTCACTACAAATGTCTTCAATACTGAGTGTTGAAAACCCAGTGAATTCAGTGTTCGCACCACTAGGTTCAAAAGTGTCTGAGCATGGGCTTGTCAATATCACCATGGGGACAGACAGGTCTTCATCTTCACTGTGATTCATTCCTTAGTCTGACCTCTGTTCACCAGCTCTCATAAAGTCCACACTGTGCAGGTCACACAGGTCACACAGACAGCCACACTGGTACTCTACAAACACAGTACAGTAGGGTCCCCTTGGGGAGGACATGACAGTAGCTAACAATCTGATGGATGGGAGGCTGGTCCCAGCTGACATCATTTAGGAAGGGTGGGAGGATCTGAGTTAATCCCTCCCTTTCTTGACTCAGTCAGCTGGCAATGGACTCCCTGCAGCCCCCAGCCCTCACCCCCTAAGGGGTCCCTGGTCCCCGGTGATGACCGGAGCAGGCTGGAAGCCCCCTCCTCTGTGGGGTGAAGGGCTGGGTTGTGGAAGGCTGGACTGGGCTGTACGGGGGTTGAGGCAGTGTCCAGGCTGCTGTTAGACAGCAGACAGCTGGGTGGGCTTGGAGGCCGGCAGCTCCAGTAGAGCCTGAACGGTCATACCCACCTTCACCAGCCCACGCTCCTCTAGGATATGGTGGGGTAAACACAGCTTGTCCTGCCAGGGTAGAAACACAGCACACAGTCATCACCGGTCCTTTCAAAATACCTTCAGGTCAGTACAAGTGAATTGACGTTTGGATGCCAGTCTGTTTCTTTGTTAAAATACATTGTCAGCAAGACAACAATAAGGCAGTTGTATGAACCAAAAACAGTGGCACCCAAGCTCAACCTATCCTCTTGAGGTTTCCACATTAGGTTCAGGACTCAGACAGAAGTTTATCTACAAATGGTTATCTGTAGATGTTCTCCTGATAAGGGAGTGCGCCATAACTGGGAAAAGAGGCGTATCAGATCTCTTGCTGGTAACTGAGAGGACTGATGACAGCGATAGACAGTGGTGATTTTGTGATGTGCGTTTACCTGTGACACGCCCAGCTTCTTACAGGCATCCAGGAAGTTCTCCACATTCCTGCGGCACTTGGCCATGCTAAGCTTTGGCTGTGGAACAGAGTTCGTCAGTTACATGAAAAAAAAAATTTTTTATCCTTATTTGTTCTAAATATTCTTGGCTTTTTTTTCTTCTTGGCAGGTGGTTTGCTTTGGCTTTAGGGATTTAAAACAACAGGTTTTCAACAGGTACTTACCACTGCTGGGGAGGGTACATGGATGCTGGCCACTGACCGAGGACGAATGTGATTGGCCAGATGGCACAAGACAACGCCATCCATCAGAGCAGCTCCGACATCGTCCGGCAGCAAGACCTTTAGTCTGGACTCCAGGTTCTGAGAGGAGTCACAGTAATAACACATTCAACATGGATCCTGTAGAATAGATCACTGTGGAATATTGCACAACAACTATTGCAACCACTAAGGTAAGACATGTATGAACAGTCCACTGTAGGAGGTGTTTGGAAATAATATATATTAACAAAATAGCAGACACTTCTTTCCAAAGTGACTTACAGACTTAGGCATGACATGCCAACAACAAATTCTGAACCTACACATCCAAGTATAACTGACCAAATTATGAAAGACAAGCATTGACATTTTGTATTCCGTAAAGTGAATGTGGAAGAGGTGAATTTTTTTTTGCTGTCTACCAACAATGACAAGCCACCTTGGTCTGACAACTTGGATGGAAAATTACTGAGGATTTTCCTAAAGGAAAGTGTGTGCCCTCAGGCCTGGAGGGAAACAAAAGTAATTCTGCTACCCAAGAATAGCAAAGCACCCTTTACAGGCTCAAACAGCTGACCAATCAGCCTGTTACCAACCCTTAGTAAACTTTGAGAAAAATTGTTTTTGAACAGATACAATGTTATTTCAGAGTAAACAAATTGACAACAGATTTTCAGCATGCTTTAAGGGACGGGCATTCAACATGTACGGCACTGACACAGAGAAAAATATTGTGGAATGTGTTTTGTTAGACTTCAGTGTAGCTTTTGACATTATCAATCATAATCTGCTGCTGGAAAAACATGTGTGTTATGGCTTTACATCCCCTGCTATATTGTGGATCGAGAGTTACCTTGTGGCAAAATCCTGCACGGAGCCTTCAAATCAATTTTTATTTGTCAGTGAAATGACCTTACAGTGAAATGCATACTTACAAGCCCTTAACCAACAATGCCATTTTAAGAAAAATAAGTGTCCAGTAAAAAATAGATAAGAAAAAGTAGAAAATAAAAGTAACAAATAATTAAACAGCAGCAGTAAAATAACAATAGCGAGGCTATATACAGGGGGTACAGGTACAGAGTCAATGCGCAGGAGCACCGGTTATAAGACACAGTGGCAGAAACATTATTCACCGTGCGCTGCCACTTTAAGAGTGCATCAGCAGTCAGGAAGGAGGAAATAAAGATAGCTATTCTGAGTAATAGCAACATTGTTGCGAACATTTGAAAAACAAACCAACAAACCATCAGCTGTATCAGAGGGACAGACAGTGTAACTGCAAGCCTGAAGTCAACAGCTAAGACCCCCCCCCCTCTCATTTCCATCCATCGTTCCAGTGCGTTTCACTGCAGCAGACTTCATTTTATTCCCTATGTGCTCCTTTTGATGTTCTGTGTTGTTGGACTATTAGTTCCCTGCCAGTTGTATTTGGTGTGACATTTTAGTTAAAGGGAGTTTGCATGAGTTATTATTTATTGTTGTTTGAACTGTATGGATTTTCTGTCGGACTATTTACATTTGGCCGAGAAGATTCTAGGACATTTTAAGGCCTTTGTTTTGTCCCCCCACCCCCACCCCCCACCCACCCCCCACGCACACACACAAACTCATTCATCATCCCAGAGTCGCCTCTACACCGTTGACGTTGAGACTGGTGTTTTGCGGGTACTATGTAATGAAGCTGCCAGTTGAGGACTTGTGAGGTGTCTGTTTCTCAAACTAGACACTCTAATGTACTTGTCCTCTTGCTCAGTTGTGCACCGGGGCCTCCCACTCCTCTTTCTATTCTGGTTAGAGACAGTTTTAGCTGTTCTGTGAAAGGCGTAGTGCACAGCGTTGTACGAGATCTTCAGTTTCTTGGCAATTTCTCACATGGAATAGTCTTCATTTCCCAGAACAAGAATAGACTGACGAGTTTCAGTATAAAGTTATTTGTTTCTGGCCATTTTGAGCCTGTTGTAATTGAACCCACAAATGCTGACGCTCCAGATACTCAACTAGTCTAAAGAAGGTCAGTATTATGTGTTCCCATTTAATTAGCTAGTAAATAAATAATTAAACCAATTTGTGTCGTACTGAATCATAAGTAAGACTCTGGTTTTTGCAGATGCAAGGTTACGACTGTTCAGAATTATGATGATACGAGGTTGTGATTAATAAATTGACTGTTTATAGATGTGATAGGTAAAGATCTTTTAGCGTTTCATTCGGGAGATGGTATCTCTTTAAAGAACCGCTCTCGTGGTGCCCCAGATCCTAATGAGTTAATTGTTACTTGATTAAGTTAAATCGGGTAACAATTAAACAGACTTAGTTAATTAGATAAATAACAGTCTTCAGATTAATGTTAAAGTCAAGTCACAACACAGACTATTGCAAATACTCTAATGTTGATGACTGGGTTCTTTCTTGTCAATTGTTTCTATGAAGTTGCCGTTAAATTGCTATTGTATGAGGTATTTTTGGTTGTGTTACCCCTGTGCTGTGACGTGTGTTTTATATGGTGTGTCTTTTCTTTCCACTGGCTATCTGGCCAACAGACTACACTCTAAGCAGTCTATTCTGCTGATGTGTGTGTGTCTGGTAGCCCTACTGTCACATCTTCTCCTGCTCCTCCCCTCTGGCGTACGACGTCACCAGAATACTAACCACCGGTCCTGGGATTCATTATTACGCACACTTGGCACCTATCGTTACGCACACCTGTTAATTATTATGATTCACACTTGGACTTCATTATCTTCATAATTTCCTCCCATTTATATGTCACTCCCTTATGTTTTCTCACTAGTTGGTATTGCTCTTGTTTACCGGCGTGTAGCATTATGGAATAGTCTCGTTACTGGTTTTGTTGTTTTACTAAACGTTTCACCTGCACCTGCTTCCCGACTCACAGCGCCGTTATTACAGCTACTCTATCTATCCTACTCTTTTCCTTTCGGCAGGGTTAATATATACTTGGCGCCCCAACAAAATCTTTATCTTTACCCCTCTCTAACAATACCACTACAACCAGTTTAACAGAACACAGAGGGTGTTCTTTAATGGAAGCCTCTCCATAACAATCCAGGTAGAATCAGGATTCCCCCTTGGCAGCTGTCTAGGTCCCTTACTATTTTCAATCTTTAATAATGACCTGCCACTGGCTATAAGTAAAGCCTGTCAGATACCACAGCAAGTGAAATCACTGCAACACCTAACAAAGAGCTGCAGTCAGCTTCAGAATGGGTGGCAAGAAAAAAAATAACGAAACACATTGTATTTGGGACAAATCATTCACTGACCCCTAAATGTGGAAATTGAGCAAGTTGTGGAGACTAAACTGCTTGGAGTAACCCTGGATTGTAAACTGTCATGGTCAAAACATGTTGATGCAACAGAAGCTAAGATGGGGAGAGGTCTGTCCATAATACAGTGCTATTCCGCCTTCTTAACAACATCAACAAGGTAGGTCCTACAGGCCCTAGTTTTGTCGCACCTGGATGACTGTTCAGTCATGTGGTCAGGTGCCACAAAGAGGGACTTAGGAAAATTACAATTGGCCCAGAACAGGGTAACACGGCTGGCCCTTAAATGTACACAGAGAACCAACATGAAATACAAGTCAATCTCTCCTGGCTCAAAGTATCATAGAGGAGAGATTGACTTCATCACTACTTGTATCTGTGAGAAGTATTGACATGTTGAATGCACTGAGCTATCAGTTTAAACTACTAGAACACAGCTCGTACACCCATGCATACCCCACAAGACATGCCATCAGAGCTCTCTTCACAGTCCCCAAGTCCAGAACAGACTGTGGGAGGCCCACAGTACTACATAGAGACATGACTATATGGAACTCTATTCCAAATCAAGTAGCTTATGCAAACAGTAAAATCAGATTTAAAAGCAGATAAAAATACACACACAGTGGGGACTGTGAAGAGACACATGCACACACACACACGATAACATACGCATTATACACACATGGATTTTGTGTTGTAGATACAATGTATGTGGTAGTAGAGTAGTGGCCTGAGGGCACACACTTAATGTGTTGAGAAATCTGTTGCGAAATATATTGTAATGTTTTTGAAATGTTATATAAATGCATACATTTTGCTGAACCCCAGGAAGAGTAGCTGCTGCCTTGGCAGGAATGACAGGGGATCCATAAACAATACAGTCATGCAAGCATAACTTTTTAACTCATGGTTAGTCCTGGGAATTGAACCCACTATTCTGGTGTTGCTCTACCAACTGAGCTACAGAGGACCGAATGCACGCAGGCAAGCATGCACACACATTGTTTCAATGGGAGGTAACCAAGAACCCGATGGTCACTCTGACCGAGCTCTAGAGTTCCTCAGTGGAGATGGGAGAAGGACAACCATCTCTGCAGCACCCATCAGGCCTTTATGTTAGAGTGGCCAGACGGAAGCCACTCCTCAGTAAATGGCACATGATAACCCGCTTGGAGTTTGCCAAAAGGCAAATACTCTCAGACCATGAGAAACAAGATTCTCTGGTCTGATGAAACCAAGATTGAACTCTTTGGCCTGAATGCCAAGCGTCACGTCTGGATGAATCCTGGCACCATCCCTACGGTGAAGCATGGCGGTGGGAGCATCATGATGATGGGATGTTTTTCAGCGGCAGGGACTGGAAGACTAGTCAGCATCGGGGTAAAGATGAACAGAGCAAAGTACAGAGAGATCCTTGATGAAAACCTGCTCCAGAGCGCTCAGGACCTTAGACTGGGGGTGAAGGTTCACCTTCCAACAGCACAACGACCCTAAGCACACAGCCAAGACAATGCAGGAGTGGCTTCAGGACAAGTCTCTGAATATCCTTGAGTGGCCCAGCCAGACACTGGACTTGAACCCAATCTAACATCTCGAGAGAGACCTGAAAATAGCTGTGCAGCGACGCTCCCCTGACAAAGCTTGAGAGGATCTGCAGAGTATAATGGGAGAAACTCTCCAAATACAGGTGTTCTAAGTTTGTAGTGTCATAGTGAACAAAAAACATACAGTCAGCGGCAGTCCAGTCGGCGAAAAGAGCTCGTTGATGAGAGAGGTTGAAGGAGAATGGCAAGAATCGTGCTAACTAACAGGCGGGCTACAAACAGACAAATTACAGTGCAGTATATCAGTGGTGTGCAGAACGGCATCTCAGAACACAACTTGTCGATCCTTGTCACGGATGTGTTAATGCAGCAGACGACCACACCGGGTTCCACTCCTATCAGCTAAAAACAAGAAGAATCGGCTCCAGTGATCACCAACACTTGACAATTGAGGAATGGATCAATAGGCCCTGGAACATGACAGCAAGTTCAGTTTACTTGAGTGGCCTGCACAGTCTCCAGACCTCAACCCAAAAGATCATCTTTGGGATGAGATGGAACAGGCTGTCCGCAACATGAACGTACCATCGTCCAATCTGCAGCAACTGCGTGATGCCATTGCGTCAGCATGGACCAACATACTAGATTGGTGTACCTAATAAGTATATATCCTGTCTGGGCTAGGGGGCAGTATTTTCACGGCCGGATGAAAAACATACCCAATTTAAACAGGTTACTACTCTGGCCCAGAAACTAGAATATGCATATTATTAGATTTGGATAGATTTGGATTATTAGATTTTGATAGAAAACACTCTGAAGTTTCTAAACCTGTTTGAATGGTGTCTGTGAGTATAACAGAACTCATATGGCAGGCAAAAACCTGAGAAAAATACAACCAGGAAATGAAAAATCTGGTGCCTGTAGGTTTTTCAAGTCATTGCCAATCGAACACACAGTGACTAAGGATTCATTTTGCACTTCCTAAGGCTTCCACTAGATGTCAACAGTCTTTAGAAAGTTGTATTTTTCTGAGCACAGTACTCAGATTATTGCAAAGTGTGCTTTCCCAGTAAAGTTATTTTGAAATCTGTCAATGCGGTTGCATTCAGGAGATGTTAATCTATAATTCTTTGAATAACAGTTTAATATTTTATCAACGTTTATGACGAGTATTTTTGTAAATTGTAGTGCTGATTCACCGGCAGTTTTGGGGGAAATACATTTTCTGAACGTCACGCGCCAATGTAAAATGCTGTTTTTGGATATAAATATTGATAGAACAAAAAATGCATGTATTGTCTAACATAATGTCCTAGGAGTGTCATCTGATGAAGATTGTCAAAAGTTAGTGCATAATTTTAGCTGGTTTTCTGCTTTTGGTGATGCCTGTCCTTGCATTGAAAATGGCTGTGTGTCATTTTTTGTATATGTACTGTCCTAACATAATCTAACTTTATGCTTTCGCCGTAAAGCCTCTTTGAAATCGGACAATGTGGTTGGATTAATGAGATGTTTATCTTTCAAATGGTGTAAAATAGTTGATTGTTTGAGAAATTGAAATTATTAGATTTATGCTATCTTGTCAAGCAATCCCGTTACCGGTATGAGAACGGGAAGGGGTCCCATAGAGGATATACACTGTATATACAGTTGAAGTCTGAAGTTTACATACACCTTAGCCAAATACATTTAAACTCAGTTCCTCACAATTCCTGACATTTAATGATAGTATAAATTCCCTGTCTTATGTCAGTTAGGATCACCACTTTATTTTAAGAATGTGAAATGTCAGAATAATAGCAGAGAGAATTATTTATTTCAGCTTTTATTTCTTTCATCACATTCCCAGTGGGTCATAAGTTTACATACACTCAATTAGTATTTGGTAGCATTGCCTTTAAATTGTTTAACTTGGGTCAAACGTTTCGGGTAGCCTTCCGCAAGCTTCCCACAATAAGTTGGGTGAATTTTGGCCCATTCCTCCTGACAGAGCTGGTGTAACTGAGTCAGGTTTGTAGGCCTCCTTGCTCGCACACACTTTTTCAGTTCTGCCCACAAATTTTCTATAGGATTGAGGTCAGGGCTTTGTGATGGCCACTCCAATACCTTGACTTTGTTGTCCTTAAGCCATTTTGACACAACTTTGGAAGTATGCTTGGGGTCATTGTCCATTTTGTAGACCCATTTGCAACCAAGCTTTAACTTCCTGACTGATGTCTTGAGATGCTGCTTCAATATATCCACAGAATTTTCCTTCCTCGTGATAACATCTATTTTGTGAAGTGCACCAGTCCCACCTGCAGCAAAGCACCCCCGCAACATGATGCTGCCACCCCCGTGCTTCACGGTTGGGATGGTGTTCTTCAGATTGCAAGCATCCCCCTTTTTCCTCCAAAAATAATGATGGTCATTATGGCCAAACAGTTCTATTTTTGTTTCATCAAACCAGAGAACATTTCTCCAAAAAGTACGATCTTTGTCCCCATGTGCAGTTGCAAACCGTAGTCTGGCTTTTTTATGGCGGTTTTGGAGGAGTGGCTTCTTCCTTGCTGAGCGGCCTTTCAGGTTAGGTCAATATAGGACACGTTTTACTGTGGATATAGATACTTTTGTACCTGTTTCCTCCAGCATCTTCACAAGGTCCTTTACTGTTGTTCCGGGATTGATTTACACTTGCCCCCCAAAGAACGTTCATCTCTAGGAGACAGAACGCGTCTCCTTCCTGAGCAGTATGACAGCTTGCGTGTTTATACTTGCACACTATTGTTTGTACAGATGAATGTGGTACCTTCAGGTGTTTGGAAATTGCTCCCAAGGATGAAACAGACTTGTGGAGATCTACAATTTTTTTCTGAGGTCTTGTCTGATTTCTTTGGATTTTCCCATGTCAAGCAAAGAGGCACTGAGTTTGAAGGTAGGCCTTGAAATACATCCACAGGTACACCTCCAATTGACTCAAATTATGTCAATTAGCCTATCAGAAGCTTCTAAAGCCATGACATCATTTTCTGGAATTTTCCAAGCTGTTTAAAGACACAGTCAATTTAGTGTATGTAAACTTCTGACCCACTGGAATTATGATACAGTGAATTATAAGTGAAATAATCTGTCTGTAAACAATTGTTGGAAAAATTACTTGTGTCATGCACAAAGTTGATGTCCTAACCAACTTGTCAAAACTATAGTTTGTTAACAATAAATTGGTGGAGTAGTTGAAAAACTAGTTTTAATGACCCCAACCTAAGTGTATGTAAACTTCCGATTTCAACTGTATAACAGATATATTTAACTTCAACTATTTCACTCCACAGCTCCATATAAATGTGGGCGTGCAATGTGCATGCTTCTGGGGAGCCCTGAGGGACCCACTGGGATGCTGTCGAAAGCCCAACGCTACCTGGAGCTGTCTGGAAGAACAAGTAGTGACACGTTGAGAATTCTGAGGAAAACATGAAATAGCCCATTCAAGGAAAACATCTTAGAATTACAGTAATACATTCTCCTGTCAACTCTGCCAATACAAGAGGAATTTGTTCACACCTGATGAATAGCTGCTGATTGTCCTTAAAACTCTTGACACATATTTTATAAAGGATTCAGTAAATTTCATGGAGAATGAAAAGGACTGTTCCAAGTCTAATCGGATTACACAAGGTTAGAGCGTTGGGCCAGTAAACAAAAGGTTGCTGGTTCGAATACCAGAGCCGACAAGGTGAAAAAGTCTACCGGTGTGCCCTTGAGCAAGGCACTTAACCCTAATTGCTCCAGGGGAGCTTTACAATGGCGAGCCTGGCCCCATTCCCTGACCCCATTCCCTGCGGGTGCCTCAGGGTGAGTTTAGATATGCAAAAAAAACAATCCATTACACACACGTGTATAACAGGACAAATATAAGCACCCCCCCAAATGATTATTATTATTGGTGATGATCTTTTAGTCATTGTTTGTCATCTGGTGTTTTCGGAGTGTCCTGACCTGCCGTAGGACGCCAATCTGCTCCATCTCCTCCCTCAGGTGTTCCATCTTCCTCCTCATGGTGAAACTGGGGTCTGATGACTCTTGACGGCTGCTTCGACAGAACGCTACACCAACATATAAGAAACGTATAGGTTGTGACCTACAGAAATCACTGAAATTACACATTTAGGGAACTTTCAAACAATGGACCTCTGGGAATACCATTGAGCAATGCAGAGATGAGATCAGAGTCTAGACCTTTTACTGACCATAATCACAGTCTTCCTTCCAACAATAATTGTAACTTTGGAATGTTCAGACTAGGGCTGTGATGGTCATGGAATTTTGACAGAGTATGGGAAACCCTGTTTAAAAACGGTTGTGACAGTTATTTTCATGACTGTCTTCATCCATAACCGTCAGTTTCACAGGGTATGGTAGCAGGCGCCAGGCGCACAGGTTTGTGTCAAGAACTGCAACACTGCTGGGTTTTTCACACAACAGTTTCCTGTCTGCGTCAAGAATGGTCCACACCCAAAGGACATCCAGCCAACTTGACACAGCTGTGGGAAGCATTGGAGTCAACATGGGCCAGCATCCCTGTGCAATGCTTTCGACACCTTGTAGATAGAATCCACGCCCCAACGAATTGAGGCTGTTCTGAGGGGAAAAGTTGGTGCAACTCAATATTAGGAAGGTTTTCTTAATGTTTTGCAACGGTGTAAAGTACTTAAGTAAAAATACTTTAAAGTACTACTTAACATGTTTTTCGGGGTATCTGTACTTAACTTTTTATATTTTTGACAACTTTTACTTCACTACACTCCTAAAGAAAATAATGTACTTTTTACTCCATACATTTTCCCTGACACCTAAAAGTACTCGTTACATTTTGAATGCTTAGCAGTACTGGAAAATGGTCCAATTCACGCCCTTATCAAGAGAACATCCCTGGTCATCCTACTGCCCCTGACCTGGTGGACTCACTAAACATACATGCTTCGTTTGTAAATCATTTCTGAGTGCTGGAGTGTGCCCCTGGCTATCCACACATTAAAATAACAAGAAAATGGTGCTGTCTGGTTTGCTTAATAAGGAATTTGAAATGATTTTACTTTTGATACTTAACTATATTCTAGCAATAACATTTACTTTTGATACATAAGTATATTTAAAACCAAATACTTTTAGACTTAATCAAGCAGTATTTTACTGGATGACTTTTACTTTTACTTGAGTCATTTTCTATTAAGGTATCTATACTTTTAGTAAAGTATGACAATTGGGTACTTTTTCCACCACTAATGTTTTGTATACTCAGCATTATGTACTAATTATACTATAACTACTTCTAAGGAAATCTCCTTACATGCTGACCACACTGCTCGAGAGTGTGCTCCATTACGCGCATGTTGATTTTTTCCACACACACCAGACGCGATCAGGACACGCAGGTTGAAATATCAAAATGAACTCTGAACCAACTATATTAATTTAGCTAGTTAGCTTGCAGTTGCAAGCTAATTTGTCCTATTTAGCTAGCTTGCTGTTGCTAGCTAATTTGTCCTGGGATATAAACGTGGAGTTGTTATTTTACCTGAAATGCACAAGGTCCTCTACTCCAAAAATTAATCCACACATAAAACGGTCAACCGAATCATTTCTAGTCATCTCTCCTCCTTCCAGGCTTCTTCTCCTTCTTTGGAATATATGGTGGCAACCAACTTTAAGGTGTATTTCCACCATCAACTGGACTGGCGTGTGGACCTCAGTTCATCTTTCAATCACGCATATGAGTATGTGCTCCTAAGAACCAATGAGGAGATGGGAGAGGCGGGACTTGCAGCGCATCAAGCATCACAAATAGAACCAAGTTCTATTTTAGAGCCTGGCTATGCAGACGCACGTTGACGCGCTCGAGCAGTGTGGGTAACAATGATTGAATAACATGTTGTATACATTTATTTTGCAACGCACACGACGCGGGCGGTGTGGTCAGAATGTTAGTGTCCTTTCTGTGGGTTCAACACCACATTTCTTGGATTTTGTAAACCATTTATTAATAGTGAAATACCATGAAAATTCCACTGAACTCCTCCACTTTTTCTTGGAAGGAAAGTTGAGAAGGTCATTTCACACATCATTGTTATCATGGCAACAGAGACAAAGTAATCAGGAACTAAGGTCAAAGGTCCAGTGATTGACCGGGAGTGCAGGACAGATTGCAACTCTGACAGGGACACCATTTTCCTGTTTGTTGGATATCTATGACACCCACTAATAGTTTATCTTCTCTATTTTATATTTTGTTAAAAGGGAAATCTGTGATTCAAACAAAGCAGTCACCCTGCCACTGAATTGGTAAACAGCTGAGGGATGGGGCTGGAGAAATGTAACCACTCTCAAATTCATAGACAGAGCTATGGATGCAAGGACTGACCATGAGATCAAAATGATAGTTTTAACCATGTTTTGAAACTATACAGTGTTTGTTTACGATGACATTGTTTACAAACAATGGAGTAAAAAAGCAAATACGACAGTAGAACTAAGCTTATGAGGCATTTATACATTATTCTTCAAGAATGAATGGGTACACACTGAGTAAACCAAAGAGTAGGAACACCTTCCTAATATTGAGTTGCACCAACTTTTTCCCTCAGAACAGACTCAATTCGTTGGGGCGTGGACTCTATCTACAAGGTGTCGAAAGCATTGCACAGGGATGCTGGCCCATGTTGACTCCAATGCTTCCCACAGTTGTGTCAAGTTGGCTGGATGTCCTTTGGGTGGTGGACCATTCTTGATACACACGGGAAACTGATGAGCGTAAAAATCCCAGCAGTGTTGCAGTTCTTGACACAAACCAGTGTGCCTGGCACCTGCTACCATACCTTGTTCAAAGGCCCTTACATTGTGTGTCTTGCCCATTCACCCTCTGAATGACAATTGTCTCAAAGCTTAAAAATCCTTCTCTAACCTGTCCTCACCTTCATCTACACTGATTGAAGAGGATTTAACATGTGACATCAATAAGGGATCATAGCTTTCCCCTGGAAAAGTCCAAAAATGTATGTAGCAATCACAGATTGCACTTTTAAACAGAGCCTCCCACAAGAAAATTCAACCTCTAGCACTGAGGCACATGCTTGACACACAGTTGACATTGCAGAGTGCCTTCATAAAGTATTCAGACCCCTTGACTCATTCCACATTTTGTTGTTACAGCCTGAATTCAAAATTTATTAAATATATTTTTTCTCACCCATCTACACACAATACCCCATAATGACAAAGTGAAAACATGTTTTTAGAAATTTTTGAAAATGTATTAAATGAAATACAGAACTGTATAATTTACATAAATATTTACACCCATGAGTCAATACATGTCTTCCTGGGTAAGTCTCTAAGAGCTTTGCACACCTGGATTGTACAATATTTGCACATAATTATTTTTTTAATTCTTCAAGCTCTGTCAAGTTGGTTGCTGATCATTGCGAAACAGCCATTTTGAAGTATTGTCCTGCTGAAAGGTGAGTTTGTCTCCCAGTGTCTGTTGGAAAGCAGAATGAGACAGGTTTTCCTGTAGGATTTTGCATGTGGTTAGCTCTATTGTGTTTATTTTTATCCCCCCAAAACTCCCTAGTCCTTGCTGATTGCAAGCATACGCATAACATGATGCAGCCTCCATCGTGCTTGAAAATATGAAGGATGCTACTCAGTGATGTGTTGTGTTGGATTTGCTCCAAACATAACGCTTTGTATTCAGGACATGAAGTTAATTTCTTTGTCACATTTTTAGCAGTTCTATTTTAGTGCCTTAATGCAAACAGGATGCATGTTTTGGAATCTTTTTTATTCTGTACAGGCTTCCTTCTTTTCACTGTGTCATTTAAGTTAATATTGTGGAGTAACTACAATGTTGTCAATCCATCCTCAGTTTTCTCCTAACACAGCCATTAAAAACTCTAACTGTTTTAAATCCTTGAGTGGTTTCCTTCCTCTCCGGCGAGCTAGGAAGGACGCCTCTATCTTTGTCGTGACTGGGTGTATTGATACACCATCCAAAGTGTAAATAACCTCGTAAGGATACCATTTCAAAGGAAACACTTTGAAGTTTGTGGAAATGTGAAAGGAATGTATGAGAATATAACACAATTGATCTGGTAAAAGATAATACAAAGAAAAAAAACAACCGTTCGTTTCTATTGTTTTTGTACCATCATCTTTGAAATGCAAAAGAAAAGCCATAATGTATTATTCCAGCCCAGTTGTAATTTAGATATTGGGCACTAGATGGCAGCAGTGCATGTGCAAAGTTTTAGACTGATCCGATGAACCATTATATTTCTGTTAAAATATTTGTATCAAGACTGCCCAAATGTGCCTAATTTTGTTTATTGATAACTTTTCATGTTCAAAATTGTGCACTCTCCTCAAACAATTGCATGGCATTCTTTCACTGTAATAGCTACTTTAAATTGGACAGTGTAATTAGATTAACAAGAATTTAAGCTTTCTGCCAATATCAGATATGTCTATGTCCTGGGAAATGTTCTTGTTACTTACAACCTCATGCTAATCGCATTAGCCTATGTTATCTCAACCGTCCCGTGGAAGGGACACCGATCTCAAAGAAGTTTTAATAACTTCACCATGCTCAAAGGGATATTCAATGTCTGCTTTTTATATTTTTACCCATCTACCAATAGGTGCCTTTCTTTGCGAGGCATTGGAAAACCTCCCTTGTTTATGTGGTTGAATCTGTGTTTGGAATTCACTGCTCAACTGAGGGACCTTACAGATAATTGTATGTGTGGGATACAGAGATTAGATATTTTTTAATGACTATGTTAAACACTATTATAGCACACTGAGTGAGTCCATGCAACTTATTAAGTGACTTGTTAAGCACATTTATACTCCTGAACTTATTTAGGCTTGTCATAACATCGTGGTTGAATACTTATTGACTGAAGACATCACAGCTTTTCATTTTTTATGAATTTGTAAAACACTTTAAAAACATATTTCCACTTTGATATTATGGGGTATATAGGCCAGTGACACAAAATCTCAATTTAATCAATTCAGGCTATAACATAACAACATTTGGAAAAAGTCAAGGGGTGTGATAAACAAATGTATCACCATGCTTGGGACAAGCTGTAACAGGTCCATACTTACACAGAATCACTCTATTACTTTCTAGAATGCCATTCATTATATACCACGCCTCATACTTGCACAACATGTTCAAGCTCATTGCTCCATGTTATCTGTTTTAAAGTTATTTAACGGGTTAAATACCTTAACTGGAAGACATTGAAATGTGTTGATTGTAGGTGTGCCACTTCATAAATAAAAGCCAGTTAAGGAATGACTGTAACCGCTGAAAGATTTAATTAATTCAGGCTTACCTGATCTTGGCTTCAGACCAAACACTGTGAGGGTGCTGCTGAAATCAGCATTCCGCATCCCCTCCTGCAGACAAAATACATGACAAGTTTATCGGAAAGATAGATCAGACAATTTTGATATTTGCTTAAGTATGTACGAATATAATTTGGATGAATGTGATTTTACTGTGCATTTGATTGAATAGCAATTCACACCTCACACTCGTCATTCCCACAGGAGTTTCTTCGGGCACTCTGGCACTTGTACTGTAAGAGAAGACACATCAAGAAAGATATTTACTCCATGATCTAGCCTGGAACCTGGTGTAGGCTTCTAGCTGAATCCTCTCATATATACTGAACAAAAGTATAAACGCAATATGCAAACATTTCAAAGATTTTACTGAGTTAAAGTTCATAGAAGGAAATCAATTGAAATAAATTAGGCCCTAATTTATGGATTTCATGGGTGAAATCCCGCCGGGGAGCCAGGCCCAGCCAATCAGAATGAATTTCCCTCCCCTTCTTTTATTGCAGCTCATGAAACATGGGACCAACACTGTACATGTTGCGTTTATATTTTTGTTCTGTATAGTAGAATACAGCCCTTTGTCGTCTACCTCCCTGGACAGTCTGGGATGTATTTGTTCCAGCCTGTGAAAGAAAAGTTGTTCATTTCATACAGTGGGGAAAATGAAACCTTTAATAATATGATCACAACTACAACTCCAGCCATGTAGCAGAGCCATATTGAGGTATGCATGGGGTAAACACTTGAGCTTGCTCTTGGCATAAGCTGTAATGTGATGCTACTGGCGGCAGAGAAGTCAGGCGCAGGAGAGAGGAAACTCATTTACAACGGTTGTGTTTAATAACCATAAACCACCATCAACAGAACAATACAATAAATGGATCAAACAAAACCCGGTAAAAACCAGCATGTCGTGCACAAGCACTACAACAAACAATTACGGACAAGGACATGAGGGGGAACAGAGGGTTAAATACACAACATGTAATTGATGGAATTGGAACCAGTTGTGATGGAAAACAAGACAAAACCAATGGAAAATGAAAAGTGGATCGGCGATGGCTAGAAGGTCGGTGACGTCGACCGCCGAACGCCGCCCGAACAAGGAGAGGGACCGACTTCGGCGGAAGTCGTGACATAAGTGCTGCATCTAAAACAGGGATCATCAACTAGATTCAGCCACGGGACAATTCTTTCTGGAGCGGATGGTCAGGTGGCCAGAACACAATTACACATCATTTGTAGACTACAAATTGACCACAAGAAGCCCAAACGGATATAATTGTGGACTAAAACATAATCATTTCAAACCTTGCTTACATTTTTATACAATCACATATCTCTCTATATGCGTGGAACAGATTTCCAAAACTAAAATCACTTGGAATCGATTTGCTGGTATTTTTACAGTCTTGTATGTCCAACAATAAAACAAATTAAACTTCTTTAGGTAGTCTCACTAAAAACTCTCTTTTTTTTAAATCACCCAGTACCTAGTATGCTGGAAAGCTTTTGATGGCCAAGGCTTCAAGTAAGTAAGACTGCATTGTGAAAGTCATGGTTTCATACCTTTAGATAATCTTTCCTCAGATACTTGTTCCTCCTGCGCTCCTCGTTCTGGTTGAGTACGGGTGGAACCTCTGGCCATTTTGGCTCTGTGTCAGACTCTGACTTTAGACTGCCATCGAAAGAGCAGGAAGAGGACGGCTGAAGAAAGACAAAGATGAAAGGCCAAGGTACTGGACACTGTACTGATCAAATGGCAATGCAATAATGGACAAAAAAACACTTTGCTTAAGCAGCACAAGCCTTCAATATAAAGACATGAAGACTAAAGCCTCCCCTTACATCACTAAATGTAACAAGGTCACATGCACACCAGTGGAGGCTGCTGAGGGGAGAACAGCTCATAAGAATGGAGCAAATGGAGTGGCATCAAACACTTGGAAACCAATTGATACCATTCCACTGATTCTGCTCCAGTCATTACCAAAAGTCCGTTCTCCCAAATTAAGGTGCCACCAACCTCCTGTGGGATACACAGATTCATCATCACATGCATGATGATGAGGGTGAGAAAACAAAGGCATGAATGAAATGGGTGACCTCAGAGAAAGCTGTGTCATCGTCTGTGAAGTCAGGGTCCTTTCCGGAGAAAGACAGAGAGAAAGAAAAATAGGAGTGAAACCGACACCAAAACCAAACACCACACACACACACACACACACACATACACACACACACACTTTAAAAGTGAAACTGAAAATATGACTGAATTTTGCAGATGAGATTAATGAGTGAAAAGAAAGAAATTATTGCTAGTATTACTTGCACAAATGGAAATAATGAATTGCTTGTTTCCTGTAGAAAACAGAAGGTACAGAAAGTCCAGTTCCTTACCTGCCCACTTAGCACTGACGGTCCACTGCTCCCTTCATCCAGGGAGGCACTGCGAGTGAGACAGGAAAACACACTGACTCACTCTGTGTCACACATACAAACTTACATTCATGTAAGCCTTATTTACAGTTTACTGGAGAAATTGGCTCAACACTAGAAGACAGCCAACAATAAATAACACCAGACAGACACAATGGAGTTTTTACTTTAAACACCTTACTCATCATCATCATCATCATCATACAGTATGATTTGTGCCTGCTCATACTCTTTTCATAGTAATTACTCATCATCATCATCATACAGTATGATTTGTGCCTACTCATACTCTTTTCATAGTGATTACTCATCATCATCATCATACAGTATGATTTGTGCCTACTCATACTCTTTTCATAGTAATTACTCATCGTAATAACTAAACTATGACAACATCCTATAACATCAGTCATGGGGCCAGTTTCAACAGAGCATGAATGGACCATACTTTTTAGTCCATGACTAAACTTGACCTGTGCCCAGGAAACTGATTAGTTTAATGCAACTGAACCATGGTCTCGTTGATACGGTATACAGTAGTCACCTGTCAGAGCAGAGTGAGGGGCAGAAGTCATGTGTTTAGGCAGAGCTGTGCTGTACGTACGTACCTGCGGATGGCCTGGCAGGGGGACCTCTGTTTGCTGCTGGAGCTGCCAGAGTGACTGAGGAACCTGGACAGGTAAACAGAGGATGCAATAAGGCCAGAGGAGGTGTGGTATATGATCAATATACCACGGCTAAGGGCTGTTCTTAAGCACGATGCAAAGCGGTGCCTGGACACAGCCCTTAGCCGTGGTATATTGGCCATATATCACAAACCCCCGAGGTGCCTTACTGCTATTATAAACTGGTTACCAACGTAATTAGAACCATAAGACTCCTGAACACCTAATCAAATGGCTACCCAGACTATTTGCATTGCCCCCCCTCTTTTACATCGCTGCTACTCTCTGTTGTTATCATCTATGCATAGTCACTCTATGCATAGATAACTCTACCTACATGTACATATTACCTCAACTAACCGGTGCCCCTGCACATTGACTCTGTACCGATACCCCCCTGTCTATAGTCTCCACATTGTTATTTTACTGCTGCTCTTTAGCGCTTTAATTACTTGTTACTTTTATTTTATTATTCTTATCCGTATTTTATTTTTTTTAAACTGCATTGTTGGTTAGGGGCTCGTAAGTAAGCATTTCACTGTAAGGTCTACATCTGTTGTATTTGGCGCATGTGACTAATAACATTTGATTTGAATAAATGTTGTCATACCCGTGGTATACGCAGTGGTGGAAAAATACTCAATTGTCATACTTACTCAATTGTCATAACTAAAAGATACCTTAATGGAAAATTACTCAAGTAAAAGTGAGTCACCCAGTAAAATACTACTTGAGTAAAAGTCTAAAAGTATTTTGTTTTACATATACTTTAGTATCAAAAGTAAATGGAATTGCTAAAATGTACTTAAGTATCAAAAGTAAAAGTATAAACCATTTCAAATTCCTTATATTAAGCAAACCAGATGGCACAATTTTCTTTCTTTTGTTTATTGACGGATAGCCAGGGACACATTCCAATACTCAGACATCATTTACAAACAAAGCATTTGTGTTTAGTGTGTCCGCCAGATCAGAGGCAGTAGGGATCACCAGGGATGTTCTCTTGATGAGTGTGTGAATGTGACAATTTTCCTGTCAAAATGTAACAGGTACTTTTGGGTGTCATGGAAAATGTATGGAGTAAAAAGTACATCATTTTCATGAGAAATGTAGTGAAGTAAAAGTAAAATTTGGCAAAAATATAAATAGTTAAGTAAAGTACAGATACCCCAAAAAAACAACTTAAGAGGTAATTTAAAGTATTGTACTTAAGTACTTTACACCACTGGGTATACAGTCTGATATACCACGGCTGTCAGCCAATCAGCATTCAGGACTCAAACCACCCAGTTCATAAGTAAGGATTAGTATAATTTCTCTGTTTTTTTTGCAGGCACAGTGTGTTCAGACGGTCATGGTATGGGTTCAGGTGGATTTAAGACCTGGAGACCAACAGACAATATCTCTAATGCAGTGTGTCTTAATTTTGGTCCCGTTTTTGCCTTAGCACTACACACCAGGTTCAAGTAATCAAAACTTGACTTCATGACTGAGGTGATCATTTGATTCAGCTGTGTAGTGCTAGGGCAAAAACTAAAATGTGTGTCTGCAGGACCATAATCAATAAACACTGCTCTAATGGTGTGCATACATGTCATCTCACAATAAGACAGAAATGTGTCGTTTCAGGCACAGAAACATTTCAAAACAATTTAACACACACCACCTGAGTCTTGCATACATACATCCCCCTCCTTTAGCTTTCAAAATCTCACTCTGTCACACATACAGTACCAGTCAAAAGTTTGGACACACCTACTCATTCAAGGGTTTCTTTATTTTTACTATTTTCTACATTGTATAATAATAGTGAAGACATCAAAACTATGAAATAACACATATGGAATCATGTAGTAACCACAAAAGTGTTAAACAAATCAAAATATATTTTATATTTGCCACCCTTTGCCTTGATGAAAGCTTTGCACACTCTTGGCATTCTCTCAACCATCTTCATGAGGTAGTCACCTGGAATGAATTTCAATTAACAGGTGTGCCTTGTTAAAGGTTATTTTGTGGAATTTCCTTCTTCATGTGTTGTGACAAGGTAGGGGTGGTATATAGAAGATAGCCCTATTTGGTAAAAGACCAAGTCCATATTATGGCAAGAACAGCTCAAATAAGCAAAGAGAAAAGACAGTCCATCATTACTTTAAGACATGAAAGTCAGTCAATGCGGAACATTTCAAGAACTTTGACAGTTTCTTCAAGAGCAGTCACAAAAACCATGAAGCGCTATGATGAAACTGGCTCTCATGAGGACCGCCACAGGAAAGGAAGACCCAGAGTTACCTCTGCTGCAGAGGATAAGTTCATTAGAGTTACCAGCCTCAGAAATTGCAGCCCAAATAAATGCTTCACAGAGTTCAAGTAACAAACACATCAACATCAACTGTTCAGAGGAGACTGCGTGAATCAGGCCTTCATGGTCGAATTGCTGCAAAGAAACCACTACTGAAGGACACCAATAAGAAGAGACTTGCTTGGGTCAACAAACACAAGCAATAGACATTAAACCAGTGGAAATCTGTCCTTTGGTCTGATGAGTCCAAATCCAACCGCCATGTCTTTGAGAGATGCAGAGTAGGTCAACTGATGATCTCTGCATGTGTGGTTCCCACCATTAAGAATGGAGGAGGAGGTGTGATGATGTGGGGGTGCTTTGCTGGTGACACTGCAAGTGATTTTTTTAGAATTCAAGGCACACTTAACCAGCATGGCTACCACAGCATCCTGCAGCGATACGCCATCCCATCTGGTTTGCGCTTAGTGGGACTAACATTTGTTTTTCAACAGGACAATGACCCAACACACCTCCAAGCTGTCTAAGGGCTATTTGACCAAGAAGGAGAGTGATGGACTGCTGTATTAGATGGCCTGTCCTCCACAATCACCTGAACTCAACCCAATTGTGTTACGACTCCCGCCGAAGTCGGCCCCTCTCCTTGTTCGGGCGGCATTCGGCGGTCGACGTCACCAGCTTACTAGTTGCCACCGATCGATGTTTCACTGTTTGTTTGGTTTTGTCTTTATTGTGTACACCTGTTTTTGATTTTCCCTAATTATGTTCATTATTAAAACCTCTGCATTTCCTGTTTGTCTTGTCGGTGATTGTTTCCTGTTTTGTGTGGTTGGAGGTGTTTCTCCGCGATATGTATTTTTCTATGAGAAGATTTATTGAATTTTTCAAGTAAACACGTTTGTTTACATTGATCCCCGTGTCCTGCGCCTGACACCTCTACTTCGCTAAAGAAAAACCATTACAAATTGAGATGGTTTGGAATGAGTTGGACTGCAGAGTGAAGGAAAAGCAGCCAGCAAGTGCTCAGAATATGTAGGAACTCCTTCAAGAAAAGCATTCCAGGTGAAACTGGTTAAGAGAATGCCAAGAGTGTGCAAAGCTTTCATCAAGGCAAAGGGTAGCTACTTTGAAGTATCTCACTACATGATTCCATGTGTTATTTCCTAGTTTTGATGTCTTCACAATTATTCTATAATGTATAAAATAGTACAAAAATAAAGAAAAACCCTTGAATGAGTAGGTGTGTCCAATCTTTTGTCTGGTACTGTATATCTCTCTCTACCTGTGTGCTCGGCCGGCAACCCTCCTTCGATGAATTAGACTCTCTGCTCTACAAATTAAGGACCGTCGTCTGGTAGCCACACATTATGTGTGCATCAATCAGGTCCAAGGAAGAGGTGAGGTTGGGGAGCAGGAGATGGATGAAGGGAGAGAAGGGAGAGAAGAAGGGGAGAGAATAGGGGAACAAATGACGGGGAGGGTTGTTAGATGCAGAGCGAGAAGAGAGATAGTTAGAGCGTGGTGATGGAGTAACTTCAGAAGAGAAAGGAGCAGTAAAATGTCTGGAAAGGACCTAAGGTCTGCCTATACAATGGACAAAATGCAGAGAATATAGAATAGCCTAATACACAATAAATTAAAACATGTACTCTTCACATATCCCCTGCTGTCTACAACAGCTATGGCTGGCTCTCACTGACTATTGATTGTAAGTAAGCTACACTGAACAAAAATATAAAACGCAACATTAAACAATTTCAAAGATTTTACTAAGTTATAGTTAATTTAAGGAAATCAGTCAACTGAAATTAATTCATTAGGCCATAATCTATGGATTTCACATGACTGGGAATACAGATATGCATTCGATGGTCACAGATATCTTTTAAAAAAAGTAGGGCCGTGGATCAGAAAAAACAGTCAGTATCTGGTGTGACCACCATTTGCCTTATGCAGCACATCTCCTTCACATAAAGTTGATCAGGCTGTTGATTGTGGCCTGTGGAATGTTGTCCCACTCCTCTTCAAAGGCTGTGTGAAGTTGTTGGATATTGACGGGAACTGGAACACGATGTCGTAAACAATCAATCCGGAGCTCGCCAAACATGCTCAATGGGTGACATGTCTAGTGAGTATGCAGGCCATGGAAGAAGTGGGACATTTTCAGCTTACAGGAAATGTGTACAGACCCTTACGACATGGGCTGTGAATTATCATGCTGAAACATGAGTTGATGGCGGCAGATGAATGGCACGACTACGGGCCTCAGGATCTCGTCACGGTATCTCTGTGCATTCAAATTGCCATTGATAAAATGCAATTGTGTTCATTGTCCGTAGCTTATGCCTGACCATACCATAACCCCACCACCGCCATGGGGCACTCTGTTCACAACACTGACATTAGCAAACCGCTCGCCCACACGACGCCATCTGCCCGGTACAGTTGAAACCGGGATTCAGCAGTCAAGAGCACACATCTCCAGCATGCCATTGAAGGTGACCATTGAAGGTGATCATTTGCTGACTGAAGCCGCACTGCAGTCTGGTCAAGACCATACATGTATACATGTGGTCTGCGGTTGTGACGCCGGTTGGACATACTGCCAAATTCCCTAAAATGACGTTGGAGGCGGCTTATGGTAGAAAAATGTACATTTAGTTCTCTGGCAACAGCGCCGGTGGACATTCCTGCAGTCAGCATGCCAATTGCACGCTCCCTCATGGGACCAACACTTTACATGTTGCATTTATATTTTTGTTCAGTGTACAATGCAATCGGAAACTATTCAGACCCCTTGACTTTTTACACATTTTGTTACGTTACAGCCTTATTCTAAAATGAATTAAATCATTTTTCCCCTCATCAATCTACACACAATACTGACAAAGTAAAAACAGTTTTTGAAATTTTTGCAGATTTATTACAAATTAAAAACAGAAATATGACATTTACACAAGTATTCAGACCCTTTACTCAGTACTTTGTTGAAGCACCTTTAGCAGCGATTACAGCCTCGAGTCTTCTTGGGTATGACACTACAAGCTTGGCACACCTGTATTTCAGGGATGCAAACTGGTGAGGGCCCAAAAAGGTGACACTTTTTGCACGTAAACATTCCAAAAACATTTTTAAAAAATCAATGCTAGGTGGAAATGCAGGTTTTAACTAATTAAACAATGAATATGATCTACATGATCACATGATCAGTCTGTGTGTAAAATAAAGTGTTTAAGCTAACTCGCAGCTAAAAATGAAAATAAAGCAATCCAATGTTATTTGTTGCCTAGACTTTATTGCAAATGACACTCAAGTCTTGAGAAACGATACGTTAATATTGCAGTTAGCCATGACAGCATTTATAATAGAACGTTTGTGACCACACACATCCAAATATTGCACTTGGGAAAAAAACATCTTAAAGTATGAATGAAACAAACAGGCATTCTATTTTTGCTCTATTATAGTGGCCACTATAGTAAACATCGATCAAGTGCACAAGGCTACATGTGTGCAAAAATAACATTCACCAAATAAAAAAATGTAATGTTCTGTAAGGGCTGTCGTCATGGAGAGAAGTGGACCAAGGTGCAGCGGAGTTAGTGTTCATAATTTTTTATTCAAAACGGAACACTATACACTTACAAAACAATAAACAACCGACAGCTAAACAGTACTGACAGCATAACACACTGCACAGAAACAATTACCCACAACCACAAGGACAAACACACACTACTATATAGGACTCCCAATCAAAGGCAACTCAACACACCTGCCTTCAATTGGGAGTCCAACACCCAACTCACACGTAACCCAAATATCTCTGCCACGTCCTGACCAAAACTAATACACTTGCTCCCTCTGCTGGTCAGGACGTGACATGTTCCCCCTCACTCACACATAAGTGTTACTGTCGAATTCAACACAACAAAAGCAGTATCTTTGGGCTACACATTATTACATTGTACACTTTGTTAGAGAAAATTATAATTTTCGTGGTATTGCTTTGTGCACTGACTTTAACGAGATCTGGAGAAAACGAACATTGTCGCTGGGTGAGTACATCTGACAATGTGCTCTCCCGTCCATTGGACATTTTGTTTGCTGGAACTCGCTCTTTTTCACTCGTTCCACTCGTCCAAGTGCCGATGTATTTGTGGCGTGATGTGAACATTATGAATTTGTGTCACTACCAAAGTCTAATGGTTTTAAATGACTGTTTTGTATTGTCTGGAAACTCACTTGTAGACTTCGCTTGCAGTAGGTCTCTTAAAAAAGAGAAGCCGTGCAAAGCTATTAAACAGAGGTGCCTAGTTATTCTTCTATTGTTGATATCAGGTAACGTGCAGCCTAACACTGGCCCTGATATGCAATGTCTCCAAACCCCCTCTGATTTTAAATCAAGATCTGGTCTTGGTATTTTTCATTTAAATGTACGCAGCCTGTTGTCAAAAATGGATGGGGTTAGGATTTGGGCTAAATCAACTGATGCTGATATAATTGTGTTTTCTGAAACCTGGCTCAGCAAGTCTGTTCTTGATACGGATATTTGTATAACTGGTTACAATGTTTATCGCACTGATCGGGTTAAGAAAGGTGGGGGTACATAAATTCTATTCTTCGTAATTCTTCGTTAATTCTATGGTTTTTACTAGATTCATTGTAGTTTTTCATGTTGTTTGTCTGTCATTTTTGTAATGACTTGGCGCCGCCTATCTTGGCCAGGACGCTCTTGAAAAAGAGATTTTAAATCTCAATGAGCCCTTCCTGGTTAAATAAAGGTTAAATAAAAAAAAATACAAAAATAAAAAACTTTCTGCCTGTGGACATCGGTTCTACAATGTGCCAGCTGAGCATGATACCCTTTGTTGGCATAATTGATCCCTTTCAGGCAGAGAGTACACCTGGCATACCCCTTTTTATATCCCCTGTATTGAAAAAGTTAGAGGGAAAGTGTGTGGTGTTCCTTTCACCTCTACGGTGGCATCCAGCTTAAACCAGGCCCAGCTCCAGCTACAATTCATCCCTGTATCCACTTGCTTAATACTGTAATGACCTGACTAGATCATAAAGGAACAATTGTCCAGACAGAGGATTGAGTTTACGAAATGACGGTTTATTAACCCACGCCAAATAAATGAAGGATACCCCACAAACCAACCGTGACCTTCTCTTGTGAAGCCCAGACGTAAGAGAGAGAACAATGGCTAAACCCGGTCTTAACTTCCAATGCTCCATCCCCCTGCCCAACCCCCCTCCACGCCACTCCGCCAACCACCAGGCTGCCCGGCATCAGAACATTCCAGGAATTCCCATGATTGGCAGATAGCGGGTTGATTGGCATGTCGGACCCCGCGAACACTGGGTACTGGTAAGTACAACACAACCAACTAATTGCCTAACACAACACACAGCTGTCTGTGCGGGTCGCTACAATACTTAACAAGCAATGCCTCATTTTCACCTAATTCTCTCATTCTGAAATTAACCACATACTTTAGAGGGAAAACATCAGTTCACAGATAGTAGTTAATTCGTTAGCTAGTTAACATTTCACACAGACTGCCAGGGTCCAGTAAACAACTAACATAATGCGTTATAACTTGAGGAACGGCAAGGAGTCGTACACCAGTTAATACTATAGCGAATTGGTTAGGTTAACGTTAGCGCATCCAAATGCCAGTTGTTTTTAGGTTACAGCTCATTAAGTACGCTTCATCACCTTCTCGTCCCTGTCTCCGTGGTCAGCCTTCTCGCCTACCTACCTCTTCGTTATCTTTCAGGCGACGCGCTGCTGTAACTGGCAAACTGCCTTTCCACTCTCCCGCTGTCTTTCTAGAGCGCGCGCTGATAACTGTTTGCTATAACTAGCAAATTGGTTGTCTCTTCTCTCTTCAGTCGCATGCTGCGTTCTGTTATGTGAACGATTGGCTGAGCCTTGGATACAGACAGCATTGCTCCAAGCGCATATCAGTCGTTCACTTACAGCCAGTATTGATCCCCCCACCCCCAAACTTTTCTCATCGGATCTACACAAATTACGTAGGTCACCTATTTTGGATTCAAAACAGCGAATTTCGCTGAAAGGTGACTAGTTTGCATCCCTGGTATTTGGGAAGTTCATCCCATTCTTCTCTGCAGATCCTCTCAAACTCTGTCAGGTTGGATGGGGAGCGTTGCTGCACAGCTATTTTCAGGTCTCTCCAGAGATGTTAAATCGGGTTTGAGTCCGGGCTCTGGCTAGGCCACTCAAGGACATTCAGAGACTTGTCCCGAAGCCACTCCTGCGTTGTCTTGGCTGTGTGCTTAGGGTCGTTGTCCTGTCGGAAGGTAAACCTTCGCCACAAACTGAGGTCCCGAGCGCTCAAGAGCAGGTTTTCATCAAGGATCTCTCTGTACTTTGCTCCGTTCATCTTTCCCTCAATCCCGTCTAGTCTCCCAGTCCCTGCCACTGAAAAACATCCCCACAGCAGGGATGATGTCAGGTTTCCTCCAGACGTGACGCTTGGCATTCAGGCCAAAGAGTTCAATCTTGGTTTCTTCAGACCAGAGAATCTTGTTTCTCACGGTGTGAGAGTCCTCTAGGTGCCTTCTGGAAAACTCCAAGCGGGCTGTTGTCTTTTACTGAGGAGTGGCTTCTGTCTGGCAACTCTACCATAAATGCCTGATTGGTGGAGTGCTGCAGAGACGGTTGTCCTTCTGGAACGTTCTCCCATCTCCACAGAGAAACTCTGTCAGAGTGACCATTGGGTTCTTGGTGACCTCCCTGACCATGGCCCTTCTCCCCCGATTGCTAAGTTTGGCAGGGTGGCCAGCTCTAGGAAGAGTCTTGGTGGTTTCAAACTTCTTCCATTTAAGAATGATGGAGGCCACAGTGTTCTTGGGGACCGTCAATGCTGCAGAAATGTTTTGGTACCCTTCACCAGATCTGTGCCGCAACACAATCCTGTCTCGGAGCTCTACGGATAATTCCTTTGACCTATTGGCTTGGTTTTTGCTCTGACATGCACTGTCAACTGTGGGACCTTATTTAGACAGGTGTATGCCTTTCCAAATCATGTCCAATCAATTGAATTTACCACAGGTGGACTCCAATCAAGTTGTAGAAACATCTCAAGGATGATCAATGGAAACAGGATGCACCTAAGATCAATTTCGAGTCTCATAGCAAAGGATCTGAATACTTACGTAAATAAGGTATTTCTGTTTTTGCTTTGTCATTATGGGGTATTGTGTGTAGATTGATGCGAAAAAACAATAATTTAATACATTTTAGAATATGGCTGTAACGTAACAAAATGTGGAAAAAGTCAAGGGGCCTGAAAACTTTCCGAATGCACTGTAATAACTGTGGTTAGAAGGCCAAAAATTAGTCAGAAACCCATAACTGTCAGGGGTTGTAAATCAAGTCCTTATTGTCACCGCCCAACATTCTAGGAAACTGAAAAGAAGAGTCCCTCTCCTTCCCAACCCTCTCCTCCAAGAACATCCCAGGACCTTCCTGCCCTTGCAGTGAAGAGGTCAAGGGTAGAGAGCGGGAGCAGAGGTGCCATGGGGAAGCTGAGCTCAGCAGTGGTGTGGAAGACATAGAGATATGGGGCTAGGGGCAGGGCAGAGCTAAGCAGTGGTGTGGAGGACATAGAGATATGGGGCTAGGGGCAGGGCAGAGCTAAGCAGTGGTGTGGAGGACATAGAGATATGGGGCTAGGGGCAGGGCAGAGCTAAGCAGTGGTGTGGAGGATAGAGATATGGGGCTAGGGGCAGGGCAGAGCTAAGCAGTGGTGTGGAGGACATAGAGATATGGGGCTAGGGGCAGGGCAGAGCTAAGCAGTGGTGTGGAGGACATAGAGATATGGGGCTAGGGGCAGGGCAGAGCTAAGCAGTGGTGTGGAGGATAGAGATATGGGGCTAGGGGCAGGACAGAGCTAAGCAGTGGTGTGGAGGACATGGATATATGGGGCTAGGGGCAGGGCAGAGCTAAGCAGTGGTGTGGAGGATAGAGATATGGGGCTAGGGGCAGGGCAGAGCTAAGCAGTGGTGTGGAGGACATAGAGATATGGGGCTAGGGGCAGGGCAGAGCTAAGCGGTGGTGTGGAGGATAGAGATATGGGGCTAGGGGCAGGGCAGAGCTAAGCGGTGGTGTGGAGGATAGAGATATGGGGCTAGGGGCAGGGCAGAGCTAAGCAGTGGTGTGGAGGATAGAGATATGGGGCTAGGGGCAGGGCAGAGCTAAGCAGTGGTGTGGAGGATAGAGATATGGGGCTAGGGGCAGGACAGAGCTAAGCAGTGGTGTGGAGGATAGAGATATGGGGCTAGGGGCAGGGCAGAGCTAAGCAGTGGTGTGGAGGACATAGAAATATGGGGCTAGGGGCAGGGCAGAGCTAAGCAGTGGTGTGGAGGATAGAGATATGGGGCTAGGGGCAGGGCAGAGCTAAGCAGTGGTGTGGAGGATAGAGATATGGGGCTAGGGGCAGGACAGAGCTAAGCAGTGGTGTGGAGGATAGAGATATGGGGCTAGGGGCAGGGCAGAGCTAAGCAGTGGTGTGGAGGATATAGATATGGGGCTAGGGGCAGGGCAGAGCTAAGCAGTGGTGTGGAGGACAGAAGTTGTCTACATTTGACACTTACATGCGACTTCTATCAGAATATGAAGCTTGCATTGAAAACACGGGTCTAGACGCACAAAAGTCACTCTGTGGTCTGACTGTGTTCAGATCTGTCTGAACAGTTGGTCAGGGATGCATTGTGTGCTGATTTCTCCTCAGCCTGGATGCAAGAGAGATACAGTATGGGGCTAGGCCAGGGTAGAGCTCAGCGTGAGGTGATTTCAGAGAGGAGTGGCCATGGCAGGGGTCAGAGCTCAGCCTCTTACCTGTTCTGTTGCTCCTGCTGCAGGAGCTGGACAGCGATCTTCCTCAGGTCCAGCACTTCCTTCAGCTCATCCTCATCCTCCTCAACTAGCTGATCTTTATCAGAGCTGCAGGAAACAGGGACATGACAATTCAGTTTGAAGCCAAAACCTATGCCAACTACACTCCCTATAATAGCATTAACTCAGTGTGTGACCCTACTATAGTGGCAGCTATCCAACGACATAACCTTCTCAGCATGTCTACTGTCTGAGCCTGTTATTATGTTATGTCACTTCTGCTATCATCTACAGCTGCTAATTATCAACTACAGTACATTAACTAGTGTTGAAAATTAATTATTTAAGGAGACGGATAGATCAATATGATTTCAGTTCAAACTTATAGAAGTTAAAAGGATTTTCTTCCATTCCTCCTTTCTTCTATCTATTCAAGTGTAGTGAAGACTTACCCAGACTCCTCTTTCCAGTTCTCCTTATCTTTGCTTTGGTGTGACTTGTTAAGAACTTTCTCCAATTCCTGACACACAGAACAAAAAGTAAATAAAATCATGTTATTTTTATTTAACCTTTTATTTAACTAGGCAAGTCAGTTAAGAACTGGCTGGGCCACCGCCCTGACTCCCAATCACGGCCTGTTGTGATACAGCCTGGAATCGAACCAGGGTCTTTAGGGACGTATCTAGCACTGAGATGCAGTGCCTTAGACCGCTGCGACACTCGGGAGCCCATAAACAGATATCTAAAAGTAAAACCCCCACACTCTTATCCAAGTTTATCCAACACATTTCATTTGAACTTCAAGCTGAATCCACAGGTTTCCTCCCAAAAAAGACCTAACGAGACAATCTGTTGGCTTTATTCAATCAAATTTATGGCATCTGAGATTCCACACCTGATGCCTTTCAAGCTTTTGACTCGATGAAAGATAAGATTAGTTTAAAGCCCTGACCAAGCATGTACCAAAACCTCCCATTCTTCAGAGCTAACAGTGGAAAATAACAGGCACTAATTGGACAGTAGCTCACCCAGGGATAGCTCAACAGTGGAAGACTAGTGCAGTTAATGGTGTACTGTAGTGGTCATACAGCTCTCTATGGATCCCTGGTGACATACCTTTATACATGAGATGTTGGGTCCACTCTGCTGCCCATCTGACAGGGCAGCATCTTCCTCTGCGTTGGGCTCGATGAAGTCAAAGGGGACCTGATCTACAGGAACAACACACCAGGTTCAACCTCAGACTAATGTGCTTGTTGCCAGTTGAGCCCATTATTGCTCAAACACCGTTTTTTTTCAAACAGTCAAATCCACTGCATCCAAACAGGTCTTACCTTTGCCTGAGTCCATCTTGGAGAGGAGAGAGAGGGCGTCGGCGCGGGCTGTCTCTGAGACCTGAGAGTGCAGGCTGATGGTATCATCGTCAGAGGGCTAGAGGAAGAGAGGGAGGAGGAAGGGGGGGGCTCAGTGTTAAAGTGAGCATAAAGCATAGAGTTCACGTCTACTGAACATGTCTGCAGAAGAACTGCAGAGTGTCAGGATCTACAAGCCATGGTTGAACGCACAACAGTCCTCAGTACAATCTAGGCATCAGTTCAGCCTGACTACAGCGGGTGAACTCTGACCTCTGTCGCAGACAGTCTTTTATCCCCGTTGTCACTGCCGATACCAGAGTCAGGACCGTGGTTCTTACTGGGGTAAAAATCCTCCATGCTGCAGAGATGTATAAAGGGATAGTCAGTAATAAACAGTCAGACAGTTTTGATTCAGACACATTCATGACAATTCCGTAAGCACTTCAAAATATGTCGAGACCTGTGTCATTAATCTTCAAATATGTCATACCAGTTGTCATTACAGTTTCATGGCACATACTGCATATTCGTGTCAGTCATGCATATGGTCAATGGTCTTGTCTGTAGTATACTTAAGCAATAAGGCCAGAGAGGGTGTGGTATATGGCCAATATACCACGGCTAAGGGATGTTCTTAGGCACAACGCAATGCGATGTGCCGGGATACAGCCCTTAGCCGTGGTATATTGGCCATGTACCACAAACCCCAGAGGTGCCTTATTGCTATTATAAACTGGTTACCAATGTAATTAGAGCAGTAAAAATACATGTTTTGTCATACCTGTGTTGTTATTGGTTGTCAGCCAATTGGCATTCAAGGCTCGAACCACCCAGTTTATAAATAGAATTCTGATATGATATAAGAGTGTGTACCTGTCTGTGAGAGGCTGGGGAAGGCAGCGTTTGCCCAGAGAAGGGAGGTCCAGAGAGTCAGGCTTCTTATCCATCCTACAAGCCTGGATGTTCAGGTACTTAAAGATGTGCACCTTGCCCTTCAGGCAGATCTGAAACACACAAATACAAAGTGCATGAAGTATATATCCAAGTGCTGAAATGAAGTGCCCAAATGTTCATTCAAGCAGAAATGAAATCATAAGGGGATAGCTGCCCACTAGATGGTGCAACTGTTCCTCAGCGACCATTATGGGTATATCCTGGAAGAGCAAGGAAACTGTCACAGCTAGGGGGGGTGTTTCTAGGCATGATGCCGAGCTGAGGTTAACCTGTGTTAACTCGTCGGCACCCCATACCTGATACACAAGGAGATGGCTGTGGATAATCCCATGCAGTGCCAAAATGTCATTTACAGCATTTACATTTTAACAGACACTCTTATCCAGAGCAACTTACAGTAGTGAATGCATACATTTCATTTCAAGCATTTTTTTTTTTGTACTGGCCCCCCGTGTGAATCGAACCCACAACCCTGGCGTTGCAAACACCATGCTCTACCAACTGAGCCACAGGGAAGACACTCACACACTCTCACTCACACACTCTCACTCACACATACCTGTGCAGGCTGACCTGCCATAAACTACCACAGATGTTGCCACACACTCACACACTCTCATTCACACACTCTCACTCACACACTCTCACTCACACACTCTCACTCACACATACCTGTGCAGGTGGGGACTGCATAGGGTTGTTGTCGAGGATGATGTGCTGCAGCTGCCTGAGTCTCCTGTAGACAGGAGGGATCTCTGTGATCTTATTGCAGGAGAAGTCCAGTCTGATGAGTGGCAGGTCAGCCAGCTCTGGGGAGAGAAAAAGAAAGAAAGCACAAGAGGCATGGGTTTGGATATAGAATAAGGAGAGAGATTATGGTAGACCTAGCTGGTATCTGTCACTGCTCTAGGGTCCAGAGAGGAGGGGTTGGTGAGGGAGAGAGGAGAGGACCAGGGGAGAGGATGTAGACTACTGCCTACCCTCAGACCAGGGGAGAGGACATAACAGCTACCTACCCTCAGACCAGGGGAGAGGACGTAGACAGCTACCTACCCTCAGACCAGGGGAGAGGACGTAGACAGCTACCTACCCTCAGACCAGGGGAGAGGATGTAGACAGCTACCTACCCTCAGACCAGGGGAGAGGACGTAGACAGCTACCTACCCTCAGACCAGGGGAGAGGACGTAGACAGCTACCTACCCTCAGACCAGGGGAGAGGACGTAGACAGCTACCTACCCTCAGACCAGGGGAGAGGACGTAGACAGCTACCTACCCTCAGACCAGGGGAGAGGACGTAGACAGCTACCTACCCTCAGACCAGGGGAGAGGACATAGACAGCTACCTACCCTCAGACCAGGGGAGAGGACGTAGACAGCTACCTACCCTCAGACCAGGGGAGAGGACGTAGACAGCTACCTACCCTCAGACCAGGGGAGAGGACATAACAGCTACCTACCCTCAGACCAGGGGAGAGGACGTAGACAGCTACCTACCCTCAGACCAGGGGAGAGGACGTAGACAGCTACCTACCCTCAGACCAGGGGAGAGGACATAGACAGCTACCTACCCTCAGACCAGGGGAGAGGACATAACAGCTACCTACCCTCAGGCAGCATGTGAAGACAGTTCCTCCTGATGTTGAGTTCCCGTAATGAACGGAGCCTCCCCACCTGAGGGGGCAGCACCTGTATCTCATTACAGCTGATGTCCTACAGGGGAAGACAGGAAGCAGGATGTCACACACAGACAGACCAGTAACAATATAGCTGCAGTGGTTTTTTTATCAGCTCTGGGCTTGTGCTCACCAGCTCCATCAGTTCTTTGGCCTTCCCAATCTCCTCTGGGACAGACAGTAGCTTGTTGTTGCTCACCACCAGCACTTTGAGAGGGAGGTTGAACAGGTATTTTGGCAATGTTGAGAGAAGGTTCCGGCTATAGAAACACAAAATACACATGTACAATATAGGCAGTATGAAAGTTTTATCCTGTGTGCAAGGATAACATTGGGGACATCAGGAAAAGATCAAGCAATGAATGTCTCCTCAATGGGTTAACAAAATGTTAGTGAAACAGAGGACCAGAGCAGACTGATATCCATGGCTGTGTTTACACAGGCAGTCCAATTCAGATTATTTTTCCACTAATTGGTCTTTTGACCAATCAGATCAGCTATTTTGCCAATAATTAGAAAAAAGCTCAGAATTGGCGTTGCGTGGGGAAACGCAGCCTAACTGTGTCTAGGAAATGAACCATTCAAAACAACATCACATAGTGTAGGCCTATTTCTCCCACTGTGAAAGAGGAAATGCTCTGGCTACTTGATCCTGTGAATCCCCTGAAAGGAGAACTCCATACTGAGATAAAGCAGAACAACAGTGAACATGGGCCCTTGTATTTCCTCTAGCCTGGTGATATCATGGTTGTAGAATCTTATGATGCTTCTTAGAACGAGGACTCCAGACACTTAGAATAACCTTACAGGAATGCACCTGGTGTAAGCTACCTGAGGCTTTTTTGAGCACGGTTATATTGCATTTAAAGGGCTACGGATAGCGGAAAGAAAATGTGATATTGAGTCAATGCTGCCATAATACTTAACTATACCAGGTTACTACAATGCTGATATCATGTTACAGTATGAGGTCATTGGGTCAACAGATCACACCACAGTGTTCCATGAGTCATCACTGACCTTATGTTTAGATAGGTCAGCACCTGCAAGTTGATGATGGCTTCAGGGATGCATTTGATGCAGTTGTGGTAGAGGTTGAGAGACTCAAGGGGGGCGAACAGACACACCTCTGGAGGGATCTCTGTGAGCCTGTTCTTCGACAGATCTGGGGGAGGGACAGACAAGAGACAGACAGCAGGTGAGGGTCATGGGTACACAGGGACTACATACTGTCATACATGTATGGTCAAATTCTTCATCAAGTAGCACAGATCAGGTGTTGGCTACTGTATGTATCAGGATGTAATGTAAGAAAGGATCCAAACAGTCTCTCCAGAAGCTGCTATACACTGTTAGAAAAAAGGGTTCTTAGGCTGACCCAATAGGAGAACCCTTTTTGGTTCCATGTAGAACCCTTTTGGGTTCCATGTAGAACTCTCTGTGGAAGGGGTTTTAAATGGAACCCAAAAGGATTCTACCTGGAACCAAAAAGGGTTCTTCAAAGGGTTATCCTATGGGGACAGCCGAAGAACCCTTTAAGATTCTAGATAGCACCTTTTTTCCTAAGAGTGTCGGTTGGGTCGGATGAAATCCTCTGGGAGAGTAAATTGATTCCAGGCAGTCTTGACTGGTCAATATGTCTGAATGAGTGATCAATGGGAAAATGGCATGTTTCTCAAAGACAGCTGAAATTACACTAGGCCTGAGCACAGTTCTATTACACACAGTCATATCCAGTTCCAGATTCAGTCAGTCTTTCCCATATCGATATATCCATTCAATGAGAGTAGTCTGGCCAACTCCTCTGCTTGTGTCTGTGTAATAGCTGTTGACCCATACTCTTTCAAATTCTGCATCAAACCAAAAGGAGTTGTATTATGACGTCTGCAGTACATGGCTAGACAAACCAAGCCTCGGGCCCGGGGAAAGAACATACATTGTAGGTTAATAATATTACATTGTATTACACACTTTAAACATATTCTATGGATCCCTTGGCCAAAAGTAGTTACATCTGTTGGTAGTAAAATGTAATATATATACAGTACCAGTCAAAAGTTTGGACACACCTACTCATTCAAGGGTTTTCTTTATTTTTACTATTTTCTACATTGTAGAATAATAGTGAAGACATCAAAACAATGAAATAACAAATGGCTAGAGAAGATCTGCAAAGAGGAGTGGGACAAAATCCCTGAGATGTGTGCAAACCTGGTGGCCAACTACAAGAAACGTCTGACCTCTGTGATTGCCAGCAAGGGTTTTGCCACCAAGCACAAAGTCATGTTTTGTTGAGGGGTCAAATACTTATTTCCCTCATTAAAATGCAAATCATTTTATAACATTTCTGACATGCGTTTTTCAGGATTTTTTTTGTTGTTATTCTGTCTCTAACTGTTCAAATAAACCTACCATTAAAATTATAGACTGATAATTTCTTTGTCAGTGGGCAAACGTACAAAATCAGCAGGGGATCAAATACTTTTTTCCCCTCACTGTATATATTACAGTTGAAGTCGGAAGTTTACATACACCTTAGCCAAATACATTTAACCTCAGTTTTTCACAATTCCTGACATTTAATCCTAGTAAAAATTCCCTGTCTTAGGTCAGTTAGGATCACCGCTTTATTTTAAGAATGTAAAATGTCAGAATAATAGTTAAGAGAATTATTTATTTCATCTTTTATTTCTTTCATCACATTCCCAGTGGGTCAGAAGTTTATATACACTCAATTAGTATTTGGTAGCATTGCCTTTAAATTGTTTAACTTGGGTCAAACGTTTCGGGTAGCCTTCCACAAGCTTCCCACAATAAGTTGGGTGAATTTTGGCCAATTCCTCCTGACAGAGCTGGTGTAACTGAGTCAGGTTTGTAGGCCTCCTTGCTCGCACACACTTTTTCAGTTCTGCCCACAAATTCTCTATAGGATTGAGGTCAGGGCTTTGTGATGTCCACTCCAATACCTTGACTTTGTTGTCCTTACGCCATTTTGCCACAACTTTGGAAGTATGCTTGGGGTCATTGTCCATTTGGAAGACCCATTTGCGACCAAGCTTTAACTTCCTGACTGATGCCTTGAGATGTTGCTTCAATATATCCACATCATTTTCCTACCTCATGATGCCATCTATTTTGTGAAGTGCAGTAGTCCCTCCTGCAGCAAAGCACCCCCACAACATGATGTTGCCACCCCCGTGCTTCACGGTTGGGATGGTGTTCTTCGGCTTGCAAGCATCCCCCTTTTTCCTTCAAACATAATGATGGTCATTATGGCCAAACAGTTCAATTTTTGTTTCATCAGACCAGAGGACATTTCTCCAAAAAGTACGATCTTTGTCCCCATGTGCAGTTGCAAACCGTAGTCTGGCTTTTTTATGGCGGTTTTGGAGCACTGGCATCTTCCTTGCTGAGCGGCCTTTCAGGTTATGTCGATATAGGACTTGTTTTACTGTGGATATTGATACTTTTGTACCTGTTTCCTCCAGCATCTTCACAAGGTCCTTTGTTGTTGTTCTAGGCTTGATTTGCACTTTTCGCACCAAAGTACGTTCCTCTCTAGGAGACAGAATGCGTCTCTTTCCTGAGTGGAATGACGGCTGCGTGGTCCCATGGTGTTTATACTTGCGTACTGTTGTTTGTGCAGATGAACATGGTACCTTCAGGCGTTTGGAAATTGCTCCCAAGGATAACCTTCTTCTGAGGTCTTGGCTGATTTCTTTTGATTTTCCCATGATGTCAAGCAAAGAGGCACTGAGTTTAAAGGTAGGACTTGAAATACATCCACAGGTACACTGCCAATTGACTCAAATTATGTCCATATCAGAAGCTTCTAAAGCCATGACATCATTTTCTGGAATTTTCCAAGCTGTTTAAAGACACAGTCAACTTAGTGTATGTAAACTTCTGACCCACTGGAATTATGATACAGTGAATTATAAGTGAAATAATCTGTCTGTAAACAATTGTTGGAAAAATTACTTGTCATGCACAAAGTAGATGTCCTAACCGACATGTCAAAACTATAGTTTGTTAACAAGAAATTTATGGAGTGGTTGAAAAACGAGTTTTAATGACCCCAACCTAAGTGTATGTAAACTTCCGACTTCAACTATATATATATATTTTTTTATAGACCTGGCCGCGGACCCCCTGCAGTACCGCTGACCCCACTTTGAGAACCCCTGGTGTAAAGAGAGTATAAACATGTTGCCCTCGTTCACAGTAATATTTAGCTGAATTAATTAGACTCACAGGGCTTACTCATTTCATGGGTCATGAAACGGTGCGTAATGAGAAGATTGATAAAGAGAGGTGGAGAGAAGAGATGCAAGAGAGACAGCCGTGAAGAACACGTCACTGCCCCTTTCAGATAAGTTTGTATGGTTGTGGTGCAGTAGGCCCATCCCTCTGTCCAATAATTGATGTGATGGCGAGTGGAGTGCCTGGCACATTGTACTGTACCCCTCCTCAGCCTAAGCTCTAGCCTCAGCTCTAACCTCAGCTCCATCCCCAGCAGTGGTATCTGGCAGCCACCACTGCCTCTCAGAGAACCAATGAATAAGATGATGTCTGGAGGAAGAGCCTCCTCCTCCACCCCCTGGAACAGACTCACTGCAGTTCCTCCATTCACAAATGACACGGTCTACAATACAGCTACTGTACCTACCTATTGCACCACTCTCCATTCACAACAAGCTGCCTACTCTAGTTTACCACCTCCTCAATTCCTCACACACTATTCTACCACAACCACACTGTGCGTTACAACTGAAATTCCGTCACATGGTTCATGCACAATGTGGAATGATCACTATAGCTCTGTTCACTGCATATTCTGTCTATTCTAACAACATCTGTGTATCTTCCTGTGTGTGTATCTTCCTGTGAATGTATCTGTAATGTAAGAGGCCTATCAGTGTGTGATCCCATATGTGAGAAGTCTAGGCTCTGCATATGTGTCCCTCACTCTGTGAAGGAGAGTTCTGCAGTGCTCCGTGAAGGAACTGTGAAGGCCCTGGCTACCGATACCATGGCAACCACACGCAGAGAGGAGGGGAGCGGCAAGCAACTGAATCTGCAAGACGCTCACATGAGGGGGACGTCTGTATATGCCTTGATATGCGTGTCTGTGTTTGCTTCAGTAGTGCATGCTTGCATGCAAAGGAGGGAAGGAGGTTGTGCTGATACAACTGATTTCTAAATGAAACTAAAACAAAGGTCGAGCTCCTCAAACACAGAGGGAGTTGGTTCCTGAACAATCTAACAAACTGACCTCAGCCCTGTGTCTGTATGTATGGGCGAGTGTTCAGCATGGTGAGTAGGAGGGTGTTGTCTGCCAAAACAATGCTGTCTATTTAATTAGAGGGCAGAGAAGGCAGGACTAAAGCTTTATCTCTAGGCCACTCGCAGGCCTTGGTAGACTACTTGATATTATGGCCTTGTTTTTCTCTCATCACTAATCTCAAAGCCAAGACTGCATAAAGATGCCCAACGGATCCTTGCATTTAAACAAGCTCAAATCCAGATATTTTATTGTCTTTCTGTACATCTTTAACCTGTAAAAGCCCAACCAGGATGAATTCCAATTGCATCTCCTCCACTCATGAGAGACGTATTCCTTTCTTTCAGGTTTTCTGGGAATTACCAGTCAGGCAAATGATAATAGGAACCTGGGGCTACCATCCAGTCAAATCTCACATGGCAGAGACTAGCCATCAAAGGCAAAGTGGGATCACAACAAGCATCAATGCTAGTCAGACCCCACTGTTTATCACACACATTGTAGCTCAGTATTGTAGCTCTGTTCAGAGAGAAAGAGCTGTTTTGGATGAACATAAGGGGGCCATCTCTGAGTAAGCCTGTTACAAATTGCAGCATTTACTGTGTGGGAGACATTTCCATAAGGAAGTGTTTGTGTTTAACTCCGTTCCTGAGGCAGAGTTCTGAGGCAGGAAGATGGATACATCATTGCTCCATCACATGAAATGTGACAAAAACTCCAATAACCTCCTCAGATTTAGGGCTGGCACAATTACCATATAACCGACGGTTATGGATGAAGACCGTCATGAAATAAAATAACAGTCTTAACCGTTTAAAAATACAGTATATATCTTTTTTTTACAAACAGTTGACTGAAGACGGGACAGCCGGGCATTCTGCAGTTGAGTCCGTTTCCGCTGTAACATGGGTTCTTAACAACATGATGAAACTGTTGCTGCTTGCTGAAACAAGAAACTAGCGGAACGAGTCTTCGGTTGCCTAGGCAACGGCCCCCACAATGCATCAGCAGCACACAGCAATATAATTCATTCTAATTTCTAGCATTCTATTTCTATGGCAGCACAATGCAGTCAGGAGCAAAGGAGAGGAGAAAAGGTGCGTCTATAAATGTTCTATTCATACGTATTACGGAGACCGCGGTCATTTTGGCTGGCCAATTACCGTCATCCAAAATTCTATGACTGTCACGACCCCACTCGGAGCAGATGTCAACATGCACACTGCATCAAAGACTCTGTAGAACAGGGAACACAATCTACATTCCAGTGAGATGGGTCCTCGTGAAATATACCTGCACTTATTGCAATATACACTGCATTCGGAAAGTATTCAGACCCCTTGACTTTTTCCACATTTTGTTACGTTACAGCCTTATTCTGAAATGGATTCAATTGTTTTTTTACCTCATCAATCTACACACACAATACCCCATAATGACAAAGCAAAAACCCGTTTTTAGACATTTTTGCAAATGTATAAATAAAACAAAACTGAAATATCACATTTACATAAGTATTCAGACCCTTTACTCAGTACTTTGTTGAAGCACCTTTGGCAGCATTTACAGCCTTGAGTCTTCTTAGGTATGACGGTACAAGTTTGGCACACCTGTATTTGGGGAGTTTATCCCATTCTTCTCTGCAGATCCCCTCAAGCTCTGTCAGGTTGGATGGGGAGTGTCGCTGCACAGCTATTTTCAGGTCTCTCCATAGATGTTCGATCGGGTTCAAGTCTGGGCTCTGGCTGGGCCACTCAAGGACATTCAGAGACCTGTCCCAAAGCCACTCCTTCGTTGTCTTGGCTGTGTGCTTAGGGTCGTTGCCCTGTTGGAAGGTGAACATCGCCTGAGCGATCTGGAGCAGATTATCATCAAGGATCTCTGTGTACTTTGCTCTGTTCATCTTTCCCTCAATCCTGACTAGTCTCCCAGTCTCTGCCACTGAAAAACATCCCCACAGCATGATGCTGCCACCACCATGCTTCACCGTAGGGATAGTGCCAGGTTTCGTCCAGACGTGACACTTGGCATTCAGGCCAAAGAGTTCAATCTTGTTTCTCATGGTGTGAGAGTCCTTTAGGTGCCTTCTGGCAAACTCCAAGCGGGCTGTCATGTGCCTTTTACTGAGGAGTGGCTTCCGTCTGGCCACTCTACCATAAAGGCTTGATTGGTGGAGTGCTGCAGAGATGGTTGTCCTTCTGGAAGGTTCTCCCATCTTCACAGAGGAACTCTGGAGCTCTGTCAGAGTGACCATTGGGTTCTTGGTGACCTCCCTGACCATGGCCCTTCTCCCCCGATTGCTCAGTTTGGCAGGGTGGCCAGCTCTAGGAAGAGTCTTGGTGGTTTCAAACTTCTTCCATTTAAGAATGATGGAGGCCACTGTGTTCTTGGGGACCTTCAATGCTGCAGATATATTTTGGTACCCTTCACCAGATCTGTGCCTCAACACAATCCTGTCTCGGAGCTCTACGGATAATTCCTTTGACCTCATGGCTTGGTTTTTGCTCTGACATGCACTGTCAACTGTGATACCTTATATAGACAGGTGTGTGCCTTTCCAAATCATGTCCAATCATTTGAATTTACCACAGGTGGACTCCAATCAAGTTGTTGAAACATCAAGGATGATCAATGGAAACAGGAGGCACCTGAGCTCAATTTTTCTAGTCTCATAGCAAAGGGTCTGAATATTTATGTAAAGTTATTTAGGTTTTTTATTTATTTACAAAAAATCTAAAAACATGTTTTCTCTTTGTCATTATGGGGTATTGTGTGTAGATTAATGAGGGGGAAAAAAATAATTGTATACATTTTTAGAATAACGCTGTAACAAAATGTGGAAAAAATGAAGGTGTCTGAATACTTTATGAATACACTGTAATAAGTCAGTGTCCTCATAAATGGTGTAGAATAATGCTAATTACCTTGACAGGTGAACTTGACCCACTTCATCAGTGAGAAGGAATGCCGGTTAATCAGCTAGGGTGTGATTAGTGATTACCATAATAGTGAGGAGTCTTTTCCTGCCTCTCACCAGTCAGCCACCAAACCCACAGCAGTACCAGCCCTGTTCCTCTCCTCCCGCCTGCAGGAAACCTGGGGGCACCTCATTAAATATTCAGATGGCAGCCCATTCAGTGAGGTCAGAATATGATTGGCATGCGTATGAGAGACAGAGTGAGAGATAGGAAGAGTGTGAGAGAGAGAGAAAGAGCTATAGGAAGAATGTGAGAGAGGGGATAGAGAGAGAGAAGAAGAAACAGAAAGAGGAAGAGAGAGAGAAAGAGACAGAGAAAGAGCAAGTGAAAGAGAGTGAAACAGAGAGAGAGAGAGCAGGCCTAGATTCCAGGCCATCTTGGATAGAGAGTGGAGCCAGCCCCTACACATCCTCATGACAGTTGGGAAAGGGTTGTCCCCACACCAAGCTGTATTACCCACAACTCCTGCTCCCCATTCTCTATGTATATGTGAAATCCCCTTCCTGCGTGCTCCATGTCTTAGAGTCCAATTGATTTTCTCCACACCCTATCCATCAACATGGCTGTAGACATGTAGAGCACAACACCAAGAGGAATCATTCAGAGCAACACAGGAGAAGCAGACAACAGCTCTTCAACCTAAGATAATGCTAATGCACAAGCCCCATTCTTTTCACGGACAGAAATGAATGATCTAGTAATGATATAATGCATGTTCGTTAGTGATAATCATTTTAACAAGGATCAAAGCAGAAGTGTCCTAGACCTGGCAACACAATCCTCGGCTTTGGCATGTGACGTGACAAAGCGAATTCGACAGACATGTCATAAGGTTCCTCATACAGACAGGCAGACAGGCAGACAGGCAGCGTGGAGAGGCAGTGATGGGAACCCCATGTGACAGTGACATCTCTAATCCTCAACCTCCTGTCCCTCACTGCACAGCCAGAGAGAAGGGGCCCGTGATGCCTTAGAGGACTGCTGTATAACCCTGGTCTGCCTGGCTACATCACAGAGAGCTAGCCAGGCAAATACACCAATATCTTATACCAAGCCTAATCGTGGTGGGCTAACGCACAAACAAATCAACCCCTGTTACTGCCAGTAAATGAGCTTGTAGAGAAGTCACAGTGCCCTATTTCACAGCCTTTCAGGTGGAGGGCTGTGTGGAGAGGCTGATGATGATGGAGGGGGCAGGGGGGAACCTATCGTCTCAGCTGTGTACCAGAGGGAGTATAATCCCCCCCTCCCCACGTCACTCCTCCAGGGACCTCTCTATCCACAGCAGGGTCACCCTCTCAGTGGAAGATGGGGAGAGGAGAGGGTGAAGATCACTCTATATCACTCCCACTCACAACCTGAGGATGTATCATTCCACCTCCCCAGAGACTCCTCCATTACTCCATCAGCCAGAGGGGAGAAAAAAGGCCTACGGTATTGCTTTGGGGCAGTAGACCCCAACAGAAATGCAACCCCCTCCCCTTGTTATTCACCCCAACCTTGGGCTACGTCCGAGTATGAAAAATACTCCTGACCAAGGTCAGAGGATAATGTAAAGATAATGTTTGACCTTGCGCCCAAATCACATCAACATTTTGAAGATTGCGAGTCAATTCACTCTTTGACAACTGTGATGAATTAGGCGTGGTCACACACAGTTCAGAAAGATTGACATTTTCGAAAGAAAATGTGTGTTTATTCACACAAACATTCCCATATACTCATGCCTTAAACACACACGTGCACTCTGATGTGTGTGTGTGTGGTGGGGATGTGTCTCTGCTGATGCAGGTTTAATTGGCCCAGTTGAGCCTGTGTGTGATGGAGCCTGAGCTCTGGATAATCATGGGCTGACACAGTAATTACAGACCTGTGTGAGGAGCTGCACAGCCCCTGGTAAAGATACACACACACAGACATACACACACAGACATACACACACAGACATACACAGCCCAGCTCAATTATGACATATTACATACGATTACAGCAGATACATCAGCACCAATTCAACTATTTAGCAACACATTCATTGGCTTAATTGAATACGAGTCCATAGCTATTGGGAAGTACTGTATGTAGAGTCACACATGGATTCAGGAAAATACACATATTGATCTCTGTTCTCTCCCACACAAACACAAAGCCTCCTGTCTTTATCTCTGTCTGTCAGACACAAACACAGACACATCTAGACAGACAAAAGTGCTCGCTCTTTCACACACACACACACACACACACACACACACACACACACACACACACACACACACTAATGTGAGGCTTGAGGCTTAAGGCACAGCTTCAGCAGCCAGTAAAGGCTTTGCTGCCAATTCTGTGCTGATAGCTAGTCTTCCAACATGCATCATTCATGTTGTACAGCGTAGGTGAGCCTCGATTTCAAATACGTGTTCCCCATGTTACAGGCTCATCCCTATCCTGTGATGTCAGAGCGCAGGAGCGCTGTATGGGAGCGGTGAGAGAGCAGCCCTTCATCTAAAAGGCTTTTGTTCTCTCACATGGCCAAGGCACACAGGACCAAGCTCCTCTAACTCTGACTTTCAGCAGAACAACAAATCCCAGACAGACACATGAATCTGAGGGCCCACAGACACAGACTGGGAGACAGACAGACTAAAGAGAGGAGGAGACAGACTGGCCAGACAGACATGAGGGAGAGGTGAGGAGAGAGACAGACTCAAGCATCTCTCTTCTGATGATATGCGCAGGAAGACAACGGTTGGTGGATGTGCTGTGAATCTAAAGGCTCATCTCTCCCATTAAATCAACCCAACTGACAGACATGTTCCAAAGTCAAAACGTTGTCAGCCCTTCTCATATGTTGCCTGAAGCAGTAGTTGACTGTTCCCCTTTCCCCCTGAAGGGAAGACCAGGGTTGGCCCAAGCTCACTTCTAGACTTAGACCTGGAGGTTATGAAGGGGACCCCCTGCTGGGCTCAACAAAGGTCTGGCCACTCGTGTTTGGGGAACATTTGAAGTACACTGGTCGTTGGGGAAGGGGGTGGGGAGAAGAGTGATGCTGTCCATTTCTCTTTCTCCATCCTTGCCTCTGACCAAACGCCATCTGTGGCATAAGCAGGCAGACAGACAGGCAGACATCTGTTAATGCCCAAAGAGCTCAAGCAGAACAGGATCGGCGAGGCTGACTACCCCCAGCCAAACCACCAGGCTGACTACCCCCAGCCAAACCACCAGAATGACTACCCCCCCCCCAGCCAAACCACCAGTATGACAACCCCCCCCCCGAGCCAACCCACCAGTATGACAACCCCCCCAGCCAAACCACCAAGCTGACTGACTACCCTCCAGCCAAACCACAAAGCTGACTACCTACCCCCCAGCCAAACCACCAAGCTGACTACCTACCCCCCAGCCAAACCACCAAGCTGACTACCTACCCCCCAGCCAAACCACCAAGCTGACTACCTACCCCCCCAGCCAAACCACCAAGCTGACTACCTACCCCCCAGCCAAACCACCAAGCTGACTGACTACCCCCCCGCCAAACCACCAAGCTGACTACCTACCCCCCGCCAAACCACCAAGCTGACTACCTACCCCCCAGCCAAACCACCAAGCTGACTGACTACCCCCCAGCCAAACCATCAAGCTGACTACCTATCCCCCAGCCAAACCACCAAGCTGACTACCTACCCCCCAGCCAAACCACCAAGCTGACTGACTACCCCCCAGCCAAACCACCAAGCTGACTGACTACCCCCCAGCCAAACCACCAAGCTGACTGACTACCCCCCAGCCAAACCACCAAGCTGACTACCTACCCCCCAGCCAAACCACCAAGCTGACTGAATACCCCCCAGCCAAACCACCAAGCTGACTACCTACCCCCCAGCCAAACCACCAAGCTGACTGACTACCCCCCAGCCAAACCACCAGGCTTGACTACACTCCCCCAGCCAAACCACCAGGCTTGACTACACCCCCCAGCCAAACCACCAGGCTTGACTACACCCCCCAGCCAAACTACCAGGCTTGACTACACCCCCCAGCCAAACCACCAGGCTTGACTACCCCCCAGCCAAACCACCAGGCTTGACTACCTCCCAGCCAAACCACCAGGCTTGACTACCCCCCAGCCAAACCACCAGGCTTGACTACCCCCCAGCCAAACCACCAGGCTTGACTACCTCCCAGCCAAACCACCAGGCTTGACTACACCCCCCAGCCAAACCACCAGGCTTGACTACACCCCCCAGCCAAACCACCAGGCTTGACTACACCCCAGCCAAACCACCAGGCTGACTACCCCCCAGCCAAACCACCAGGCTGACTACCCCCCAGCCAAACCACCAGGCTTGACTACCCCCCCAGCCAAACCACCAGGCTTGACTACCCCCCCAGCCAAACCACCAGGCTTGACTACCCCCCCAGCCAAACCACCAGGCTGACTACCCCCCAGCCAAACCACCAGGCTTGACTACCCCCCAGCCAAACCACCAGGCTTGACTACCCCCCAGCCAAACCACCAGGCTTGACTACCCCCCAGCCAAACCACCAGGCTTGACTACCCCCCAGCCAAACCACCAGGCTTGACTACACCCCAGCCAAACCACCAGGCTGAAGCCTCTTCATCAAGTCAGGAAAGGACATTCAATGTGGGGTGGCAGGTAGCCTAGTGGTTAGAGCGTTGGGCCAGTAACCAAAAAGTTGCTAGATCGAATCCCTGAGCTGACAAGGTAAAAATCTGTTGTTCTCCCCCTGACCAAGGCAGTTAACCCACTGTTCCTAGGCCATCATTGTAAATAAGAATTTGTTCTTAACTGACTTGCCTAGTAAAATAAATATTACTTTTTTTTTTTTAAGTAATAGATAAAGCCTGACTGATATGGATGCTGAGAGCAGAAAGAGGTTGGAAGGTTGAATTAACTTGTAGGACAAGTATGTTGTGAATGTAAATAGGAAATGCTCCCGCCATACCTTGTCCAGTGGCTGTTGCTTATCGTCTCGCAAAATAATGATATAAATGCACCTTAAGTTAGGCTTGATATGTAGAGTCTTTATTATCCCAAAGGTGTAATTCATTTTGCAGCACGTACTGAGAAACACAATGACAATAAAAATAGACAAAGACAGTATATGTAGCACACAATACTATGACAGCTAGTTGAGGAAGCTGATTGTAGCTGGAATGAAGGCGAGTGTAGGCCTGTTAGTTTTAAACTTAGGGAGCCCGTATCTGCGCTCTGAGGGAAGAATCGTAAATTAATCAAATAAGGAATGCTCTAAGGAGTCCCTCAGAATGGGCTGCCTATGGGCAAGGCTTGATATTAGTGTAGGTATGAGCTAGACTTAACCAAACCATGACATTTAGCTTGCACTCTCTGATAATTACCCCTCAGGAAGAGTGGTGGAATAAATCCTCACTTAGCCAAAGGCATTGATGCGCTGGGCTGCAAAATGGCTGACATTTATCACAAAGGTTAGGGTAGCACATTGTTGGTTGATGAAGGACAGGCGCAAATGTCCCTTTTTACTAGAACATTTCCCTTCAACTGAGTTTTTTGTGTGAATTCCATCTTACAACGTAACACGTCGCATAATTCATTGTAATAGAATTGTCAGTAGTCTAAAGAACACCAGACAAGACCACAACAGAAACAGAGGGTGACAGTGAGAGCTCTTCTATGTTAGCATAGGCCTACATCTTTTGGCTGGATTTAACTTACATGTAATGTCCATTCTGATATTTGTAACGCAAAGCCACAAAGTCATAAAATCTGATTTTAAACCTAATATTAACCACCCTGATGCCTAACACTTACTTAAATTAAGACCAAAAGCACATTCTTGTTTTCATTCATTTTTACAGTTTAGACAATTTTGACTTTGCAGCTGGCCTGTCATTTGGGGCGGCAGGTAGCCTAGTGGTTAGAGCGTTGGACTAATAACCGCAAAGGTTGCTAGATTGAATCCCTGAGCTGACAAGGTAAAAATCTATTGTCCTGCCCCTGAACAATGCAGTTAACCCACCAGGTTGTCATTGTAAATAAGAATTTGTTCTTAACTGACTTGCCTAGTTAAATAAAGGTTAAGAATAAATACAAATCTAGTGGAAATTGCTCAGTCCTGCCTCCAGGACAAAACTCATCCCATTAAACATCAACCTGCAGATGTTTATTGATTAGTATCACTTAATACAATACAGCATAGAATGTATACAATAATTTGTTTTGAACTAACAATATTCTGTCACTGTCAAAGTACAATCTTAATTTAGAGAGTAGTAGTAGTGATGATATGGGGGGGGGGGTAAACCAATACTGTAACATATCAGGATATTATTTCCTACAATATATCATATTGTTTTGACAACATCGGAATAATGTTTTTGCGCTAGTTGGCTGTACCTGCACTAAAACTCAATTTTAATAAGGGAGCCAATTAGTTTTCAGCACTTCTATTTCCATGACTGATCAAAACTCTCATGGCTCACTCTGCAGCAGACATATGGAGAACCATACGTTTGGAACATTGAAACACAAAATCACAGTATCGAATCACAATACATGTAGAATCGTGAGAATCACAATACATATAGAATCATGAGAATCACAATACATATAGAATCATGAGAATCACAATACAAATAGAATCATGAGAAATACAATACATATAGAATCATGAGAATCACAATACATATCTTATCGCCACTTAAGTATGGTGATAATATCGTATTGTGAGGTCACTGACAATTCCCAGACTTAGAGAGCACGTAGACTTGATTAACAAAATATCAACAATAGAACTCCAAGTGCAGACAAACATCCTGATCTGGCTGGCATGTGTTCAGACTTTTTGTTCTTTTTTTCAAGCAAGCATATCTAAAAAGGATCATACACAAACACAGTTTCCAAACAAGTCCCTGGTTTCAGAGGAACTAAGAGTCTTTCCTTGCAGAATAAAGTCAAAGTAGCATGGGTGTTAAGTGTGGATCAGCCTGTTTAGAAACCTCATGGTCATTTGACACAGGGGTGTCTGTCTGGACTCCCCACCTTTTAAAGGTCAAGCATTGATTTCCTCGCCCACTGTGTCTGTCTGCCCATCTTCACCCAGAGAGATAGTATAGAGGTGAGGGAGCCAGGGAGGCTTGGTTGGAATGCTGCCTGTACAGGCTGTACACAATAGCACTGTGTGGTTTCAAGTTTCAAAGTTGATTCGCCACGTGCACAGGAGACAACAGTGTAAAACAGTACTGTGAAATTCTTTCTTGAGAGCTCTTTTCCAACAATAAAGTGATAATAATTATAATAATAAATATAGATAATAAAAGGAAAAACACACAAAGTACGATATAAGTTGAAGAAACACGAGAATGCAAGTATATACAGGTCTGTATCTTATTCAATATTCAGGGGTACTGGAGTGGTTGAGGTGGGTTTATACATAAAAATGTACTGGTAGTAGATGGCGCCGAAGACCATGGCTGACGTTGTTATTTTTTTGCGTTTTGTATAACTTATTTTTTTTACTTATTTTGTACATAATGTTGCTGCTACAGTCTCTTATGACCGAAAATAACTTCTGTACATCAGAAAAGCGATTACTTACCGCGGACTGGAAGAAACGTTTTCCTTTAACGAGTCCGACGAGAAGGATATCCTGCTTTCACTGGAACAGGCCCAGATACACGCCTTTTGCGTGAAGAAAAGATGTCGGAAAAGGGGACACAGATCGGGGATCCTTCTGAGAATCCGGAGGCGAGCTCGTAAACTCCCAATGCCTTCCATTCTTCTTGCTAACGTGCAATCGTTAGAAAATAAAATTGATGACCTAATATTAAGATTATCCTACCAACGGGACATTAAAAACTGCAACATCTTATGTTTCACCGAAACGTGGCTGAAAGAAGAAACTGACAATATAGAGCTGGAGGGATTTTCCATGCACCGGCAGAACAGAGACGCTACCTCTGGTAAGACGAGGGGTGGGGGTGTGTGTCTTTTTGTCAATTACAGCTGGTGCGCGATGTTGAATATTAAAGAAGTCTTGAGGTATTGCTCGCCTGAGGTAGAGTACATTATGATAAGCTGTCGACCGCATCTACTAAGAGAGTTATCATCTGTATTATTCATAGCTGTCTATTTACCAACACAAAGCGAAGCTGGCACTAAGACCGCTCTCAACCAACTCTATAAGGCCATAAACAAAGAGAAAATGCTCACCCAGAAGCGGCGCTCCTAGTGGCCGGGGTCTTTAATGCAGGGAAACTAAAACAGTTTTACCAAATTTTTACCAGCATGTCACATGTGCAACCAGGGTAAAAAAATCCTAGACCACCTTTACTCCACACACAGAGATGCATAAAAAGCTCTCTCCCGCCCTCCTTTTGGCAAATCTGACAATAATTCTATCCTCCTGATTCCTGCTTACAAGTAAAAACTAAAGCAGGAAGTAGCAGTGACTTTCTCAATACGGAAGTGGTCAGATGACACGGATGCTACACTACAGGACTGTTTTGCTAGCACAGACTGGAATACGTTCCGGGATTCAGCCAATGGCATTGAGGAATACACCACCTCAGTCATTGGCTTCATCAATAAGTGCATCGATGATGTCGTCCCCACAGTGACTGTACGTACAGTTGAAGTTGGAAGTTTACATACACTTAGGTTGGAGTCATTAAAACTTGTTTTTCAACCACTCCAAAAATGTCTTGGTAACAAACTATAGTTTTGGCAAGTCGTTTAGGACATCTACTTTGTGCATGGCACAATAACTTTTTCCAACAATTGTTTACAGACAGATTATTTCACTTATAATTCACTGTATCACAATTCCAGTGGGTGAGAAGTTTACATACATTAAGTCGACTGTGCCTTTAAACAGCTTGAAAAATTCCAGAAAATGATGTCATGGCTTTAGAAGCTTCTGATAGGCTAATTGACATCATTTGAGTCAATTGGAGGTGTACCTGTGGATGTATTTCAAGGCCTACCTTCAAACTCACTGCCTCTTTGCTTGACATCATGGGGAAATCAAAAGAAATCAGCCAAGACCTCAGAAGAAATATTGTAGACCTCCACAAATCTGGTTCATTCTTGGGAGCAATTTCCAAACGCCTGAAGGTACCAGGTTCATATGTACAAACAATAGTACGCAAGTATAAACACCATGGGACCACGCAGCCGTCATACCGCTCAGGAAGGAGACGCGTTCTGTCTCCTAGAGACGAACGTACTTTGTCGCGAAAAGTGCAAATCAATCCCAGAACAACAGCAAAGGACCTTGTGAAGATGCTGGAGGAAACAGGTACAAAGGTATTTATATCCACAGTAAAACGAGTCCTATATCGACATAACCAGAAATGCCGTTCAGCAAGGAAGAGGCCACTGCTCCAAAACCGCCATAAAAAAGCCAGACTACGGTTTGCAACTGCACATGGGGACAAAGATCGTACTTTTTGGAGAAATGTCCTCTGGTCTGATGAAACAAAAATTTAACTGTTTGGCCATAATGACCATTGTTATGTTTGGAGGAAAAAGGGGGAGGCCTGCAAGCCGAAGAACACAATCACAACCATGAAGCACGGGGGTGGCAGCATCATGTTGAGGGGTTGCTTTGCTGCAGGAGGAACTGGTGCACTTCACAAAATAGATGGCATCATGAGGTAGGAAAATTATGTGGATATATTGAAGCAACATCTCAAGGCATCAGTCAGGAAGTTAAAGCGTGGTCGCAAATGGGTCTTCCAAATGGACAATGTCCCCAAGCATACTTCCAACGTTGTGGCAAAATGGCTTAAGGACAACAAAGTCAAGGTATTGGAGTGGCCATCACAAAGCCCTGACCTCAATCCTATAGAAAATGTGTGGGCAGAACTGAAAAAGCGTGTGCGAGCAAGGAGGCCTACAAACCTGCCTCAGTTACACCAGCTCTGTCAGGAGGAGTGGGCCAAAATACACCCAACATATTGTGGGAAGCTTGTGGAAGGCTACCCAAAACGTTTGACCCAAGTTAAACAGTTTTAAAGGCAATGCTACCAAATACTAATTGAGTTTATGTAAACTTCTGACCCACTGGGAATGTGATGAAAGAAATAAAAGCTGAAATAAATCACTCTCTGTCATGACTTCCGCCGAAGTCGGTCCCTCTCCTTGTTCGGGCGGTCGACGTCACCGATCTTCTAGCCATCACTGATCCATTTTTCATTTTCCATTGGTTTTGTCTTGTCTTCCTGCACACCTGGTTCCAATCCCATCAATTTCATGTTGTGTATTTAACCCTCTGTTTCCCATCATGTCCTTGTCAGAGATTGTTTGTTTTGTTTGTTCGTGAATTATGTATTGGTGCGTGACGGGTTCTTGTACCCACTTTTATTTATTATGTACTTTGGTTTTGGAGTTTATTAAAGGCTATTAAACTACTCCATTTATACCAAGTTCGATTCTCCTGCGCCTGACTTCCCTGCCACCTACACACACGACATTACACTCTCAACTATTATTCTGACATTTCACATTCTTAAAATAAAGTGGTGATCCTAACTGACCTAAGACAGGGAATTTTTACTAAGATGAAATGTCAGGAATTGTGAAAAACTGAGTTTAAATGTATTTGGCTAAGGTGTATGTGAACGTCCAACTTCAACTGTAGGTGTTCCTTTTGTCCAGGTGGGAAAGGGCAGTGTGGAGTGCAATAGAGATTGCATCATCTGTGGATCTGTTGGGGCAGTTTGCGAATTGGACTGGGTCTCGGGTGTTCGGGAGGATGCTGTTGATGTGTTTTCTTCTCCCTTGAACTGCACTGCTGGTTAAGGGCTTGTAAGTAAGCATTTCATGGCATAGTCTACACTTGTATTCGGCGCATGTGGCAAATAAAGTTTGATTTGTTAAACCTGTGAACAGGGCTGAAAAGTAACTGGAAGCAGGAATATATAAACGCTTATGGTAATGTACTAATGGTAATACACTGAGTATACAAGACATTAGAAAAATCTGCTCTTTCCATGACCTAGACTGACCAGGTGAAAGCTATGATCCCTTGTGTCACTTGTTAAATCCACTTCAATCAGTGTAGATGAAAGGGAGGAGACCGGTTAAAGAAGGATTTTTAAGCCTTGAGACAATTGAGACATGGATTGTGTATGTGTGCGATTCAGGGGGTGAATGGGCAGGACAAAAGATTTATGTGCCTATGAACGGGGTATGGTAGTAGGTGCCAGGCGCACCGGTTTGTGTCAAGAACTGCAACGCTGCTGGGTTTTTCATGCTCAACTGTTTCTTGTGTATATCATGAATGGTCCACCACCCAAAGGACATCCAGCCAACTTCACACAACTGTGGGAAGCAATGGCGTCAACATGGGCCAGCATCCACTTGACACCTTGTAGAGTTCATGCCCTGACAAATTGAGGCTGTTCTGAGGGCAAAAGGGGGAGCAACTCAATATTAGGAAGGTGTTCTTAATGTTTTGTACACTCAGTGTAAACAGGTGTAATAGTGACCAGTAGATAGATACTGATGGTAATGGAAATTAATAATCAATGAACAGCAGCAGAATGGTAGTAATAAATCTAATCAAGAATCATTTTAGAAGCAGCATAGGTGTGAGGGGTGTGTGTGCACATGTGGGTGTAAATGTGTGGCGTCAGTAATGAGTGTGAGGGTATATGCGTGTGTGTGTGTGTGTGTGTGTGTGTGTGTGTGTGTGTGTGAGTAAGAGTTGAGATCAAATCAAATTTTATTTGTCACATGCACCGAATACAACAGGTGTAGACATTACCGTGAAATGCTTACTTACAAGCCCTTAACCAACAATGCAGTTCAAGAAATAGAGTTAAAATATTTACTTAATAAACTAAAGTAAAAAAATAAATAGATTTTTTTTTAAGTTACACAAGAAAATTACATAACAATAATGAAGGAAAGGTGAGGGTAAGGTGTATGTGTCTGAGTTGGTAGAGACCTGTGGATGAGCATAAAGTCCAGGCTAGTCACGAGAAAGAGCCGGCGATTTTAGACGTTTGAAAAGGCCCTGAGGACGTCGATATCTGCCTTTGTCGGTGCTCACCAAAAAGAAACTATGGCACAACACTGGGCTCGAACTCACAAGGCTCAAAGCCAGAGCGTGCTGCTTAGACCAATGCACCATGGAAGTTCACAATTTTCTTGCAAGCAGGGAGAGTACTTGATGATGCTTAAAAGGAAACAGCGCATTGTTTTTAATTATTTTGTTTCAAACTTTTCCCAAACCATAGCTCGAACCTTAACCACTCAGAATTAATACCTAAACTTAACCCTTTGAGTTATTTCTGTTTTAACCCTGTAACCACGCAGAATTAACCCTGTAACCACACAGAATTAATGGGTAAAACTATGAAATCCAGTTGTAGGGCCTCCCGAGTGGCGCAGCAGTCGAAGGCAGGAGCGTCACTACAGACCCATGAGGCGACGCACGATTGGCCCAGCGTTGTCAGGGTTAGGGGAGGGTTTGGGTCGGCCGGTATGTCCTTGTCCCATCGCACTCTAGCGACTCCTGTGGCGGGCCGGGCGTATGCACGCTGACACAGTCGCCAGTTGGACAGTGTTTCCTCCGACCAATTGGTGCGGCTGGCTTCTGGGTTAAACGAGCAGTGTGGCAAGAAGCAGTGTGGCTTTGCAGGGTCGTGTTTCGGGGGATGCACAGCTCTCGACCTCTGTACGGGAGTTGCAGCGATGGGAAAAGACTGTAACTACCAATTGGATATCACGAAATTGGGGAGAAAAAGGGGGTAAAAGTACCAAAAATAAAAAATAAGATCAGGTTGTAGAGTCAGAGTGGATAGTCTGTGGGAGCGGGAGAGCAGTAGTTGTTAGCCATTTACCAGTCTTATGGCCAGGGAATAGAAGCTGTTTAGTAGTCTGTTGGTCTGAACCTTGATGCATCGGTACCACCTGCCGGACGTGAGCATGGAGAACAGTCTATGTCTCGGGTGACTGGAATCTTTGGTAATTCTTTGGACCTTTCTCAGACACCGGCTGGCATGTAAGTCCTGGATGGCTGGGAGCTCACTCCCAGGGGTGCGCTGGGCCATTCGCATCACCCTCTGTAGGGCCTTGCGGTCGAGGTCGGTACAGTTGCCATTCCAGGTGGTGATACAACAAGTCAGGATGCTCTCGATGGTGCAAAAGTAAAAGTTGTAAAAGTTCCTGAGGATCTGATGGGCCATGCCAAATCATTTGAGCCTCCTGAGGGAAAATAGGTGCTGCCGAGCCTTCTTCACAACTGTGCTGGTGTGAGAGGACCATGTCCTCAGTGATGTGGACACTAAAGCTTTTGACCATCTCTACTGTGGCCCTGTCGATGTGGATGGCGGTGTGCAACCCTCCCCTGGTTTCTGTTGTTCTGTTTCTTGCTGACGTTGACGGAGAGGTTGTTGTCCTGGCACCACACTTCCAGGTCTCGGACCTCCTCCCTTTAGGCTGTCTCATCATCGTTGGTGAACAGGCCAACCACCGTTGTGACATCAGCAAAACTTGATGATGGAGTTACAATCGTGCGTGGCCACATAGTCGTTGGTAAACAGAGAGTACAGGAGAGTTGAGGACCAGCGTGGCAGAGGTGTCGCTGCCTAGCCTCACCACCTAGGGTCGGCCGGTCAGGAAGTCCAGCATCCAGTTGCAAAAGGAGGGGTTTAGTCCCAGGGACCCGAGCTTGGTGACAGGCTTGGAGGGCACTATGGTGTTGAATGCTGAGCTGTAGTGGATGAACAGAATTATCACGTAGGTATCCCACTTGTCTGTTGGTTAGCGCCTGTAAGTAAGCATTTCACGGTTGATTTTGAATACATTGTAAGGCTGCATGATGAGACTAATGATGATTTGAAAAAAGTTGCTTGAAAAGGCATGAGCTCTGCTTTGTGTTTTGTGCAGGCTGTACACACTCCAATAGTCTTTCATTCACAATTTGACACGCACTTGATAATGCCTCGAATTTCAAGGCGGCATCCCCTTTTGTGGCATAATGCATCCAAAAAAAAATATTTTTGCGGCCCGGAGTGTTGCTTTGTGCCCTTCTCCCTGAGTGTGCTGCGCAATCCGAAGCGCTTCTCACTCACATGGCTCTCCGTCAAGTGATCGGGTCTTTCTCACAGGCTACAAGTGAAGACAGACAGATCGGGGACGATCGGGGACGCAGCTGTGCGCGTCGTTATCCAATTCTGAGGAGCATATTGAAGATATTGGAAGAAATGTCCACTTGTACTTTTTGTCAGCCAACAAGATGAGTAGGCCTAACGAACAGCAAAAGCACTAGCCTATGTCAATCTACTATCGCCCATACTACAAAAGTGGACCTATTCTGTGCGAGAAATAAATATTGCAAACATAGTCTGGGACAGTTGTGGGATGCAATACATCCCAAATTAATAATTTACACTAGCATCTAATTTACACTAGCATCAAAAACAATGTTATGCAATGTCGCTGACGCAATAGATCAGAGCATTTAGCGTAAAATATTGATAAACTATTAGGCTAGTTCTTCACATTATAACCACAGCAATGTGCACATGGTAGTAGGCTATAAGTGCAAATTTTCCATTAGTGGAAAACACCACTATCAAAAGTGACTGCAAATGCAATTATGCATGTAATGCTCTACACCCCTTGCAAAGCAGATTAATGTGCTTCATTTTAAGAAGTTATTTGGCCACTTTAGTTGTGATACAAATCTTAATAAAACATATAGGCCTCTGGGCTAGGCTACATGAGACTTTTTTTATTAAAAATAATTGACCATTATCATTCACCTGTATCGAAACAGGTGCACTTAAATAGCAAATGGAGGACACTTTTCCCCGTGGTTTATTTTCATGCCAGCCAGGTAGGCTATACTCCTGTTGTAAATATAAGCAATGTGCTTAATATTAGGAAAGTTGAGCAATAAATATAGTAGGCCTAGCCTATAGAAAGCTGATGGGAACCTCATCTTTTTATTAGAGGCCATCACTCTGTTTTCTCATGCAATTGCATAGCCTAAAGAAATGTTGCGCAACATGAGCTCATGGGCTCTCATGAAGTGTTTGATCAGAATTTCTATTACATTTGCATCGATGTCAGAGTGATTAGAGGGGCAATAGAGTGCTGAGTACAAGGCAGTTAGCAAGTTTGGTACGCTACTAATTAAAACAATATGCATATATTTAACCTTTATTTAACTCATGACCAGCAGTAGCATCAGAGCTTGGAGAAGCTCTGTGACTAAACGGTCATGTGGAATTTGACTGCCTTCATGACTCGTGACTGCAGGTGTGGTGGTAATACGGTCACCGCAACGGCCCTAGTTGTCATTCAGGGATCACTTGGCAGAAAGTCAAGCCACACCAGTGCAGCCAAACATCAACTGCCAGTGAAATACTATAGTGCTCAGGAGTTACGACACAACCAAACACACAATCACAGGATTAAATGTTCATGTTCAAAATATTCTACGATATCTACAGCATTTGCCCCATCATCCTCTCCTCTCATTGTTTTTTGTTGGAACGAAAGTTCTCCTTCTCTCTCTCGTATGTGAAGTGCAGGGTGTTTGTGCCCTCTGGGGTAGAGTCGGATAGGGTAGGGTACGGTAGGGTAGTGTACGGTATGGTACGGTAGAGTAGTGTACGGTACAGTACCGTATGGTACGGTAGAGTAGCGTACGGTATATACTGTAGGGTACGGTACGATAGAGTAGGGTATGGTACGGTAGAATAGTGTACGTATGTATGTCACGGTATGGTATGGTAGAGTATGGTACGGAATGGTACGGTAGAGTAGGGTAGGGTTCGGTAGAGTAGGGTATGGAAGAGTAGGGTACGGTAGAGTAGGGTACGGTAGAGTAGGGTATGGTAGGGTTTGGTAGAGTAGGGTACGGTAGAGTAGGGTATGGTAGGGTTTGGTAGAGTAGGGTACGGTAGAGTAGGGTATGGTAGGGTTTGGTAGAGTAGGGTACGGTACGGTAGAGAAGAGTAGGGTACGGTAGAGTAGGGTAGGGTACGGTAGAGTAGGTTATGGTAGAGCATGGTAGGGTACGGTAGAGTAGGGTATGTTAGAGTAGGGTAGGGTACGGTAGAGTAGGGTACGGTACGGTAGAGTAGGCTATGGTACGGTAGAGTAGGGTATGGAAGAGTAGGGTACGGTAGAGTAGGGTATGGTAGGGTTTGGTAGAGTAGGGTACGGTAGAGAAGAGTAGGGTACGGTAAAGTAGGGTGGGGTATGGTAGAGTAGGGTACGATAGAGTAGGTTATGGTAGAGCATGGTAGGGTAGTGTAGAGTAGGGTATGTTAGTGTAGGGTAGGGTATGGTAAAGTAGGGTACGGTAGAGTACGGTAGAGTACGGTAGAGTACGGTAGAGTAGGGTACGGTAGAGTACGGTTGAGTAGGGTACGGTAGAGTACGGTAGAGTAGGGTACGGTAGAGTACGGTAGAGTAGGGTACGGTAGAGTAGGGTAGGGTACGGTAGAGTAGGGTACGGTAGAGTAGGGTATAGTAAAGTAAGGTATGGTAGAGTAGAGTAGGGTACTGTATGGTACGGTAGAGAACGGTAGAGTACGGTAGAGTACGGTAGAGTAGGGTAGGGTACGGTAGAGTAGGGTACGGTACGGTAGAGTAGGGTACGGTACGGTAGAGTAGGGTATAGTAAAGTAGGGTATGGTAGAGTAGAGTAGGGTACTGTATGGTACGGTAGAGTAGGGTACGGTATGGTACGGTACGGTATGGTACGGTAGGGTACAGAAGAGTAGGGAACGGTAGAGTAAAGTACGGTACAGTAGGGTTCGGCAGAGTAGTGAATAGTAGTGTAGGGTACGGTAGAGTAGGGTACGGTAGAGTAGAGTAGGGTACGGTTGGGTAGGGTACGGTAGAGTAGGGTATGGTAGAGTATGGTAGGGTACGGTAGGGTACGGTAGAGTAGGGTAGGGTACGGTGGAGTAGGGTACGGTAGAGTAGGGTATAGAAAGGAGGGTATGGTAGAGTAGGGTAAGGTACAGTAGAGTGGGGTACGGTAGAGTAGAGTGGGGTGCTGTATGGTACGGTAGAGTAGAGTACGGTATGGTACGGTAGGGTACGGAAGAGTAGGGAACGGTAGAGTAAAGTACAGTACAGTAGGGTACGGTAGAGTAGGGTATGGTAGGGTACGGTAGAGTAGGGTACGGTAGAGTAGGGTACGGTAGAGTAGGGTAAGGTAGTGTAGGGTACGAAAGAGTAGGGTGCGGTGGAGTAAAGTACGGTACAGTAGGGTACGGTAGAGTAGGGTACGGTGGAGTAAAGAACGGTAAAGTACGGTACAGTAAAGTACGGTACAGTAGGGTGCGGTACAGTAGGGTGCGGTACAGTAGGGTAGGGTAAGGTAGGGTACGGTAGCGTAGCGTAAAGTACGGTACAGTAGGGTAGGGTAGGGTACGGTAGCGTAAAGTACGGTGCAGTAGGGTCCGGTACAGTAGGGTACGGTACAGTAGGGTAGGGTACGGTGGAGTAGAGTACGGTACAGTAAAGTATGGTACAGTAGGGTAGGGTACGGTAGGGTAGGGTACGGTAGGGTACGGTAGAGTAAAGTACGGTGCAGTAGGGTGCGGTACAGTAGGGTAGGGTACGGTAGGGTAGGGTACGGTAGCGTAAAGTACGGTGCAGTAGGGTCCGGTACAGTAGGGTAGGGTACGGTAGGGTACGGTAGCATAAAGTACGGTGCAGTAGGGTGCGGTACAGTAGGGTAGGGTACGGTAGGGTAGGGTACGGTAGGGTAGGGTACGGTAGAGTAAAGTACGGTGCAGTAGGGTGCGGTACAGTAGGGTAGGGTACGGTAGGGTAGGGTACGGTAGCGTAAAGTACGGTGCAGTAGGGTCCGGTACAGTAGGGTAGGGTACGGTAGGGTACGGTAGCGTAAAGTACGGTGCAGTAGGGTGCGGTACAGTAGGGTAGGGTACGGTAGGGTAGGGTAGGGTAGGGTACGGTAGCGTAAAGTACGGTACAGTAGGGTGCGGTACAGTAGGGTAGGGTACGGTAGGGTAGGGTTCGGTAGAGTAAAGTAGGGTGCGGTACAGTAGGGTAGGGAATGCAGCAGCATGCTGGCCTGTTGGCTCCAACATCTGGATGTTCCCCAATGCTGGAAGGGGGGCCCCGAGTGAAAAAGTTTGGGAACCCCTGGAGTAGAGTAGGGTACGGTAGATTAGAGTACGATAGAGTAGGGTAGGGGATTGCAGCAGCATGCTGGCCTGTTGGCTCCAACATCTCCAGCCTCTCTCCAAGGTCAGGGCATCGGCTTACAGCTCTCACACATTCCCATGAGAAAAATAACTGACTGGCGACAAACTGTCAACAGCATACTGCAAATATGCACCTTTGTGTCAGCTCACCTTCCTCTGTCTTTATATCCGTCTTACGTAAACAATACACACACAAAGACACACATGCGCTCTTTCTGGTTCACTTATCAGGGTGTTGCAACTTTCATTGCTTGAACACATGGGAAGAGTGTTGCTTGAACACATGGCATAGGACTGTTGACAGCTCCTGCAATGACCCAACACACTAGAGAACAATATAATTGGCATTTTATCTAACACTTTTGGAAACTCTATCTTGCTGTGTTAAAAAATTTTAAGCATTCTGAAAGTATTCTTCAAAGGGAATTCATTGAACTCCGATTGTATTCTGTCTTGTGGTTCGATGTTCCAGAATTCTATCTTCAATGATTCTATTTGAGAGTTCTGATCTGTTCAGAGGATTCCGTCTGGGAGAATTCTGTCTGGAACTAGAGTGGGAGGGTTCGGTCTGAGAAGGCTCTATCCACTGACTATACTCTATACACGGTTCTGTCATCACGGATTCTGTCAGAGAAAAATTCTATCTGGAAAAGTTTGGTTTGGAAGGGTTCTGTTTTAGAAGGTTCTGTCTGAAAGGGTTCCACATGAGGGTTTAAGGAAATGTGATCTACTATTGGGTTCATGTCTTCTTAGAGCATTGTATAAGCAAGAGTCTTGCATAGGACAAGGCAAAACAAAGTGAGAGTTTGCATTATGAAGATAACCTCCATTAAAAAGAGTGAAGTTCCTGTCCTTGCTTGCCCAACCATCCAGCTGTAATATGTAATCTCACCAAAACCAGATAGAGCTTGTTTTTTCTGGAGTGATGCTTCATTTTGACTGTGTGCTGTAAAACAGTGGAGGCTGTTGAGGGGAGGACGGCTCATAATAATGGCTGGAACGGAGGGAATGGCATCAAACACATGGAAATCATGTATGTGATGTATTTGATAACATTTCACTGATTCCGCTCCAGCCATTACCACGAGCCCGTCCTCCCCAATTAAGGTGCCACTAACCTCCAAGTGCTGTACAAGAATTCGCTACTAGCTTACAATATCAACGATAAGTCATCATCATTTAAACCTTTTCTTTAGATGATCTGCCAAGTGTTTTTCCAAGTAACTATTGATTCTTTCTTCCTAAAACTAAAATAGACCCGTTTCTCTTTCTGTACTAGCAATCAGGTACTTGGACTTAAAATCAGCGTAGAAATAGAACACTATTCATGCGACTGATGCATTTCTCTTTTCATTCCACCAGTGTTCTCTGAACAGGACTATCTCCATCTGCCAGTTGAATTTAGGTTGAGGATTTGATGATGCCAGCTTAAACAAGATATGCCTTCCATTTCGTTTTAGGGGTTTTTCTCAAAGATGACAAAGTCACCGTTGTCATGTCCTGACCCTAGTATGATGACATTTTCTATAGTAGAGTAGGTCAGGGAGTGACAGGGGGTGTTTTGGGTTGTTCTATGTTTTCTATTTCTATGTTTTAATTCTAGTTTTCTATTTCTATGTTGGGATTGTTTTGGGTTGATCTCTAATTGGAGGCAGCTGATCCTCGTTGCCTCTGATTGGAGTTCATATTTAAGTAGGGGTTTTTCTTCCTGGGTTTTGTGGGTAGTTTTCTGTTTAGTGTATGTCACCTGACGGAACTGTTGTCGGTCGTTTTGTTAAAGTATATTCATTAAAAGTAAATATGAGCACTATACATGCTGCGCCTTGGTCCCCTTTATACGATCCGCGTTACAACCATCAAGAGGAATGTCTGTCACAGTATCCAACGAAGGTGGTGCCCCTCCTCGGTCGGGCGGCGGTCGTCGTCGCCGGCCTATTAGCTGCCACCGATCCATGTTTCTGTGTCTTTTGGTTTTGTCTGTCTATCCCGCCCCTGTTTTGTGTCTGTCATTAGTGGGGGGTTATTTAGTGTGTATTTTCAGTTTGGGTTCTCGTGCGGGATTGTTTATTGTCCACTCAGGACAGTTGTGTGTGTGGCCTGTTTCGCTGGCCTGTGTATGACTTATTGCCGGGCTGCGCCCCGTGCGCTTTTCTTCGTGTTTTCTTTTGGGAATGTGTTTTCCTGGCGGACTTATTTAAGCGCCCGGTGCCTTTCGGCTATTGTATTTTTGTTTACCGTGGCATTAAAAATCTGTTGCTCCGGACCTTTGTCTCCTGCGCCTGATTCCGCATCTCTACTGGTCCTAGAATTCCGTGACAATGTCAATATATATACTGCTCAAAAAAATAAAGGGAACACTTAAACAACACATCCTAGATCTGAATGAAAGAAATAATCTTATTAAATACTTTTTTCTTTACATAGTTGAATGTGCTGACAACAAAATCACACAAAAATAATCAATGGAAATCCAATTTATCAACCCATGGAGGTCTGGATTTGGAGTCACACTCAAAATTAAAGTGGAAAACCACACTACAGGCTGATCCAACTTTGATGTAATGTCCTTAAAATAAGTCAAAATGAGGCTCAGTAGTGTGTGTGGCCTCCACGTGCCTGTATGACCTTCCTACAACGCCTGGGCATGCTCCTGATTAGGTGGCGAATGGTCTCCTGAGGGATCTCCTCCCAGACCTGGACTAAAGCATCCGCCAACTCCTGGACAGTCTGTGGTGCAACGTGGCGTTGGTGGATGGAGCGAGACATGATGTCCCAGATGTGCTCAATTGGATTCAGGTCTGGGGAACGGGTGGGCCAGTCCATAGCATCAATGCCTTCCTCTTGCAGGAACTGCTGACACACTCCAGCCACATGAGGTCTAGCATTGTCTTGCATTAGGAGGAACCCAGGGCCAACCGCACCAGCATATGGTCTCACAAGGGTTCTGAGGATCTCATCTCGGTACCTAATGGCAGTCAGGCTACCTCTGGCGAGCACATGGAGGGCTGTGCGGCCCCCCAAAGAAATGTCAACCCACACCATGACTGACCCACCGCCAAACCGGTCATGCTGGAGGATGTTGCAGGCAGCAGAACGTTCTCCACGGCGTCTCCAGACTCTGTCACGTGCTCAGTATGAACCTGCTTTCATCTGTGAAGAGCACAGGGCGCCAGTGGCGAATTTGCCAATCTTGGTGTTCTCTGGCAAATGCCAAACGTCCTGCACAGTGTTGGGCTGTAAGCACAACCCCCACCTGTGGACGTCGGGCCCTCATACCACCCTCATGGAGTCTGTTTCTGACCGTTTGAGCATACACATGCACATTTGTGGTCTGCTGGAGGTCATTTTGCAGGGCTCTGGCAGTGCTTCTCCTGCTCCTCCTTGCCCAAAGGCGGAGGTAGCGGTCCTGCTGCTGGGTTGTTGCCCTCCTACGGCCTCCTCCATGTCTCCTGATGTACTGGCCTGTCTCCTGGTAGCGCCTCCATGCTCTGGACACTACGCTGACAGACACAGCAAACCTTCTTGCCACAGCTCGCATTGATGTGCCATCCTGGATGAGCTGCACTACCTGAGCCACTTGTGTGGGTTGTAGACTCCGTCTCATGCTACCACTAGAGTGAAAGCACCGCCAGCATTCAAAAGTGACCAAAACATCAGCCAGGAAGCATAGGAACTGAGAAGTGGTCTGTGGTCCCCACCTGCAGAACCACTCCTTTATTGGGGGTGTCTTGCTAATTGCCTATAATTTCCACCTGTTGTCTATTCCATTTGCACAACAGCATGTGAAATGTATTGTCAATCAGTGTTGCTTCCTAAGTGGACAGTTTGATTTCACAGAAGTGTGATTGACTTGGAGTTACATTGTGTTGTTTAAGTGTTCCCTTTATTTTTTTGAGCAGTGTATATATATATATATATATTTTTTTTTTTTTCATCCTCAGCATATTCCCTTCCTGCAAAATTATTTTCTTCACATTCTACACTATAATGTGTGAATGGAAATACACCTGCTATAAAATGAAACAGCCTTCTTTATCCATCTGAAAGGGACTGCTTGTCCTCACTTTATTTATCTGCACTAGTCTGCAGCATATTTCCTTTTATAGAGACAGAGAAGAGAAAGTCAGTGCAGTAGCACTGATCAAACACACCAGGCCCATAGACACAGTAAGGGAAAAAAGTATTTGATCCCCTGCTGATTTTGTACGTTTGCCCACTGACAAAGAAATGATCAGTCTATAATTTTAATGGCAGGTTTATTTGAACAGTGAGAGACAGAATAACAACAACAAAAATCCAGAAAAACGCATGTAAACATTTTTATAAAATGATTTGCATTTTAATGAGGGAAATAAGTATTTGACCCCTCTGCAAAACATGACTTAGTACTTGGTGGCAAAACCCTTGTTGGCAAACACAGAGGTCAGACGTTTCTTGTAGTTGGCCACCAGGTTTGCACATATCTCAGGATGGATTTTGTCCCACTCCTCTTTGCAGATCTTCTCCAAGTCATTAAGGTTTCGAGGCTGACGTTTGGCAACTCGAACTTTCAGCTCCCTCCACAGATGTTCTATAGGATTAAGGTCTGGAGACTGGCTAGGCCACTCCAGGACCTTAATGTGTTTCTTCTTGAGCCACTCCTTTGTTGCCTTGGCCGTGTGTTTTGGGTCATTGTCATGCTGGAATACCCATCCACGACCCATTTTCAATGCCCTGGCTGAGGGAAGGAGGTTCTCACCCAAGATTTGACGATACATGGCCCCGTCCATCGTCCCTTTGATGCGGTGAAGTTGTCCTGTCCCCTTAGCAGAAAAACACCCCCAAAGCATAATGTTTCCACCTCCATGTTTGATGGTGGGGATGGTGTTCTTGGGGTCATAGGCAGCATTCCTCCTCCTCCAAAAACAGTGAGTTGAGTTGATGCCAAAGAGCTCCATTTTGGTCTCATCTGACCACAACACTTTCACCCAGTTATCCTCTGAATCATCAGATGTTCATTGGCAAACTTCAGACGGGCATGTATATGTGCTTTCTTGAGCAGGGGGACCTTGCGGGCGCTGCAGGATTTCAGTCCTTCACGGCGTAGTGTGTTTCCAATTGTTTTCTTGGTGACTATGGTCCCAGCTGCCTTGAGATCATTGACAAGATCCTCCCGTGTAGTTCTGGGCTGATTCCTCACCATTCTCATGATCATTGCAACTCCACGAGGTGAGATCTTGCATGGAGCCCCAGGCCGAGGGAGATTGACAGTTCTTTTGTGTTTCTTCCATTTGAGAATAATCGCACCAAATGTAGTCACCTTCTCACCAAGCTGCTTGGCGATGGTCTTGTAGCTCATTCCAGCCTTGTGTAGGTCTACAATCTTGTCCCTGACATCCTTGGAGAGCTCTTTGTTCTTGGCCATGGTGGAGAGTTTGGAATCTGATTGATTGATTGCTTCTGTGGACAGGTGTCTTTTATACAGGTAACAAACTGAGATTAGGAGCACTCCCTTTAAGAGTGTGCTCCTAATCTCAGCTCGTTACCTGTATAAAAGACACCTGGGAGCCAGAAATCTTTTTGATTTGAGGGGGTCATATACTTATTTCCCTCATTTAAAATGCAAATCAATTTATAACATTTTTGACATGCGTTTCTCTGGATTTTTTTGTTGTTATTCTGTCTCTCACTGTTCAAATTAACCTATCATTAAAATTATAGACTGATCATGTCTTTGTCAGTGGGCAAATGTACAAAATCAGCAGGGGATCAAATACGTTTTTTCCCTCACTGTAGGCCCATAGCAGTGTATTTAGCCAACTGCCTTCTGGCCTTATATCACTTCTGCAACATCACTCTAAATTACAATCAACACTGCATGCATTCAATCTCAACATGGACGGCAACTATCTGGTCTTTCACAGGTCCTCCCTATCCCCACATTGAAATAACTTGTCAAGTATCTTCTCGCCGGCAGGTCTTGCCTTTGATAGTGCCAATGACGAGATCATCACATCCCACCTGATTCATCACACAACAAGCCTGCTCTCTCACCAATACACACACACCCAAACTTCCTGTCGTCTTCACAGCTTCTCAAGACTAGGTCGGTATCATGCATTTTTTTCACACATTGCTCTGTTATACAGTATACACTTCACATAACACTGTTATCATTATGTGCTGAAACCAACGCACACTGCCGTCATGTCACAAAAGTCAAGTCAGTCCGATCACTTGAGGAACTGATAAACTGTGAAATAAGTATGTTTGTATGCAGTAGCTAACAAATGCATCTCATTCCGAAAATAGACATCAAGTTGCTCGTTAGTTAGGCTGAGGGAGCATTCCATGTATAATTCAGCCACAGCACTTCAAAGTAAGCTTGAATAAATCAACATCTCTGATGCAGTCCGGTAAGCCTACTGTATGTCCCTCCTATCTAAGTAGAGGGGACTCTTGCATTTAAGACCCAATTCCTTAACTAAAAAGGTACACAATAAATCCTTATGAACTGTATTACTCAGTATGCATTTTTAACTAAGACCTTAGGGAAATGATTAAATCAGGTTGTACAAACATCACAGGCTAGTATCTATCTGCAATCTGAGCCAGAGGCTGCTGTCTAGGCTGGTGTTTTTCATTTCTCCAAACATCAGGCACACTGGCCTGTGTGAACTTCTCAGTGTTTGAATTTGCCAAATAGTTGCCCATCTGAGTAGCCTACATTGCCTTGCCTGGCTACCAAAACTCCTTGCTCCCCCCAAGCTATGTCACGCTCACGGACGTTAGTTTCTTCTCCGCAATGAGCCTGGATCGGAGTACCTCCCCGACGATTTCTAGAATGGAAATACATTCTAGACTGTCTGATTGGTCCCAGAAACCGATGGGTTGGGCCAGAGCCAGAACATACGTGGGTAAAGAGGCGTTTAGACAATTTGTCATTGGTTTAGATACTCTGATTGGTTAGAGATTATCTAAATTGCTGATGACTGTTTTGTACAAAACCCCTCATTTTGACATCACCCCAAATTACTTAAGTGATCCGTCTCAGACGGAAGTATGCAGCGAACGAAAGAGCAGCATTAGAATGAAGTTTGAATCGTGAGGCAATACATTGCCCACCAAGACCATGCAATGGCATAAGTACAGACACCCACACCACAAATATAAATACACAGAAACACAAACCAACTCATATACCCTGTGACAGAAACTTCCTCATGAGTTAGACTCTGGGTCTGCAAAAGGAAGACTCTCAGTTCCTCTGAAACCAGGGACTTATTTGGAAACTCAGTGTATGTGAGTGAATTCAGGAGCTGACAGGGTTGACCCAGAAACAACAGACAGTTTTGTTTTGGCACGTTGAGCACTAAATTCACATAGACACTAACTCCATCAATGAGGCGCTAACTCCATCAATGAGGTGCTAACCCCATCAATTATTTATTTTACCTTTATTTAACTAGGCAAGTCAGTTAAGAACAAATTCTTACTTTCAATGATGGCCTAGGAACAGTGGGTTAACTGCCTTGTTCAGGGGCAGAACGACAGATTTTTACCTTGTCAGCTCAGGGATTCGACCTTGCAACCTTTCGGTTACTAGTCCAACGGTCTAACCACTAGGCTACCTGCCAATGAGGCACTAACCCCATCAATGGGCCACTAACTCCATCAATGGGCCACTAACCCCATCAATGGGCCACTAACCCCATCAATGGGCCACTAACTCCATCAATGGGCCACTAACTCCATCAATGGGCCACTAACTCTATCAATGGGCCACTAACCCCATCAATGGGCCACTAACCCCATCAATGGGCCACTAACTCCATCAATGGGCCACTAACTCCATCAATGGGCCACTAACTCCACAAGGCACTAACCGCACATGAAGCACCAATCCCACATGAGGCACTAACACCACATGAGTCACTAGCTCCATTAATGAGGCACTAACACCACATGAGTCACTAGCTCCATTAATGAGGCACTAACACCACATGAGTCACTAGCTCCATTAATGAGGCACTAACACCACATGAGTCACTAGCTCCATTAATGAGTCACTAGCTCCATTAATGAGGCACTAACACCACATGAGTCACTAGCTCCATTAATGAGGCACTAACACCACATGAGTCACTAGCTCCATTAATGAGGCACTAACACCACATGAGTCACTAGCTCCATTAATGAGTCACTAGCTCCATTAATGAGGCACTAACACCACATGAGTCACTAGCTCCATTAATGAGGCACTAACACCACATGAGTCACTAACTCCATTAATGAGGCACTAACACCACATGAGTCACTAGCTCCATTAATGAGGCCCTAACACCACATGAGTCACTAACTCCATTAATGAGGCCCTAACACCACATGAGTCACTAACTCCATTAATGAGGCACTAACACCACATGAGTCACTAACTCCATTAATGAGGCACCCCACATGATTAATGGACCTTTAGAATCACTGTCATGACCCTACCTTACTGACACAGACATTCACAGTAACCTTGACACGTTAAACCCACTTCAGTCTCCAGGAAAAAAAGAAAAGTAGAGCCAAGACCAAGCCAGGGCTCTACCGTGCAATCATTTTCATCCCATATGCGCCTAAATATATTTTGCTGTACAACCTGGAATTGTAATTTAGAATAAAAAATAAAAAAATCAGCCAGATAATAATTGTTGTAATGATTACTTCACTGTACCGCAGCCCCTGAGCACCATGGAGAATACACTGAGCTCATGTTCATGACCATCATGCTTGCACCACAGAAACACAAACCAACTCATATACCCTGTGACAGAAACTTCCTCATGAGTTAGACTCTGGGTCTGCAAAAGGAAGACTCTCAGTTCCTCTGAAACCAGGAACTTGTTTGGAAACTCAGTGTGTGTGAGTGAATTCAGGAGCTGACAGGGTTGACCCAGAAACAACAGACAGTTTTGTTTTGGCACGTTGAGCACTAAATTCACATAGACACTAACTCCATCAATGAGGCGCTAACTCCATCAATGAGGTGCTAACTCCATCAATGAGGTGCTAACTCCATCAATGAGGCGCTAACTCCATCAATGAGGCGCTAACTCCATCAATGAGGCGCTAACTCCATCTATGAGGCGCTAACTCCATCAATGAGGCGCTAACTCCATCAATGAGGCGCTAACTCCATCAATGAGGCGCTAACTCCATCAATGAGGCGCTAACTCCATCAATGAGGTGCTAACTCCATCAATGAGGCGCTAACTCCATCAATGAGGCGCTAACTCCATCAATGAGGCACTAACTCCATCAATGAGGCGCTAACTCCATCAATGAGACACTAATCCCATCAATTTTTTTTAACCTTTATTTAACTAGGCAAGTCAGAACAAATTCTTACTTTCAATGACGGCCTAGGAACAGTGGGTTAACTGCCTTGTTCAGGGGCAGAACGACAGATTTTTACCTTGTCAGCTCAGGGATTCGACCTTGCAACCTTTCGGTTACTAGTCCAACGGTCTAACCCCTAGGCTACCTGCCAATGGGCCACTAACCCCATCAATGGGCCACTAACTCCATCAATGGGCCACTAACCCCATCAATGGGCCACTAACCCCATCAATGGGCCACTAACCCCATCAATGGGCCACTAACTCCATCAATGGGCCACTAACCCCATCAATGGGCCACTAACTCCATCAATGGGCCACTAACTCCACAAGGCACTAACCGCACATGAAGCACCAATCCCACTTGAGCCACTAACTCCATCAATGGGCCACTAACTCCACAAGGCACTAACCGCACATGAAGCACCAATCCCACTTGAGGCACTAACCACACGAGGCACTAACTCCATCATAGAGGCACTAACACCACATGAGGTACTAACTCCATTAATGAGTCACTAACTCCACAAGGCACTAACTGCACATGAAGCACCAATCCCACTTGAGGCACTAACCACACGAGGCACTAACTCCATCATAGAGGAACTAACACCACATGAGTCACTAACTCCATTAATGAGGCACTAACACCACATGAGTCACTAACTCCATTAATGAGGCACTAACACCACATGAGTCACTAGCTCCATTAATGAGGCCCTAACACCACATGAGTCACTAGCTCCATTAATGAGGCCCTAACACCACGAGTCACTAACTCCATTAATGAGGCCCTAACACCACATGAGTCACTAACTCCATTAATGAGGCACTAACACCACATGAGTCACTAACTCCATTAATGAGGCACCCCACATGATTAATGGACCTTTAGAATCACTGTCATGACCCTACCTTACTGACACAGACATTCACAGTAACCTTGACACGTTAAACCCACTTCAGTCTCCAGGAAAAAAAGAAAAGTAGAGCCAAGACCAAGCCAGGGCTCTACCGTGCAATCATTTTCATCCCATATGCGCCTAAATATATTTTGCTGTGCAACCTGGAATTGTAATTTAGAATAAAAAATTTAAAAATCAGCCAGATAATAATTGTTGTAATGATTACTTCACTGTACCGAAGCCCCTGAGCACCATGGAGAATACACTGAGCTCATGTTCATGACCATCATGCTTGCACCATTACCACAAAGAAAATGGCTTGTTACCTCAAATATTTTTCATTTTGCGCCTACATTTCGTTGTGTGCTCCTACATTTTTCAATTTAGGCTCCCTGTTCCCTGTAAAAAAAAAAGGTCAGTATGTGGATCTGCCTCAACACCACCATCAATAATTCCACCACCTGGCTGCAGAGGTCCCACAATCAGGCACCACATGCATGATGTACAGCCAGCTATTATATACACTACAGTGTGGGAAACCAGCAGCATCATCATTTCATAAGACAAATGAATGCTTCATTCTGCCCACCCTAAATATGCAGGCTATCTACATGGATGAAAAACATGTGGGCTATGGATCATGTAAACCTATAGCCTAGGCCTGCTATGTGTTCAACCACATGAATAGCCTATAATCCCAAACCGCCATGTGATATTTGGCCCCTTGAGAGAAAAATATATACTTACTAATTTAATATTTATTTACTTAAATTGGGCTACTAGAATTATATCCAACATAAATTAAACGAATGGGTATGTCCAATCAAAATCTATCTCGTATAAGAGGGAAATGCGTCCATACACCCATTCTAGAGGCTATGGAGACGGGGAATCTTTTGTCTTGGGCTGCCGTAGACAAAATAGCCTCTCAGTGAACATGCTCCAAAAATGACATTTCATATTCATTGGGTAAGGTTTTATTATTCATCTCCTCATTCGCTGATCATTTTCTTCACCTAGCCAGGCTACTCACCATCTAAATGTAGGTTAATGTAAAGTCGCTCTATCGCCCTGACTGAGTTGCGCTTATCATTTAATTCATGCATATGGTCTCATCAGGAGAGCGGTAGAGAGGCAGGCGACCAAGACGAGCCGTTGCCACCGAATTGCCAGCGCAATTCTAGAGGACGTAAATACTATGGCACATTTTAACACATTGAGCTCAGCTATTCTACGAAGACAATATGGTAAGAAAGAAAATGCAACACTGTGTATCTATTGCACTGTTAATAAAACAGAGCAGTTGGTGAAAACATGCAAATGGGCCATAGTAATAAGGAAATGTAGTGCGCACCACGCTCAATTGTATCAATGTTGGATACTTTGTAGTATCACGCGCCTATTTGTTGAACCAGCTGAGGCCAGCAAAGTCTCAAGAGCAGAGAGCGTTTCGGAAACCAACCTGCCTGTGTTGTATCAGTAAGATCATAGCTCAATCCAGGGTAGTCTCTCAGCTTCCTCCCGCTAAGATTCAACGTTCCGGAGCACACGGAATCCTCCAGAGCGCGGTCTAAGCTCCGGGTCGTGTGGAGATGATGCTGATGCTGGTTGATCCCCGGGTTCCAGTGAGGTCCGTTGGATAAGTGATGGTTTGAAAGAGCCGGTACAGCTCCCACACCTCCCTGACTCGACGCCATTTTCACAAGAGGAATTACAATAATAACAGTGGCCGTTTCTACACCCATGCGCAAAAGGCACACACTCCAGGGACGTTAGGGGAAGGGCTTCTGAGAGGGCGTGGGCGCGGAGGGGACATTTGGTATAGAGAGGTGCACTCATTTTATTATCAGAGAGAAGTATTCACATCTGTGCAATTAAAGTGAGTTACAGACCTGTATGGAATGTTTAAAATGTAGGACCTGGAACCCCCCCCCCATTTCATACAGGTCTGTACAGGGTATTGCTATAACTCAGTTTATAAATAGGTAATGGCACAGATGTGATTACAGATGGGAAAACGGCTAACTTCCTGCTATTTCTATAGATTTTGCAATGGGCCAAAGAGAAGAACATGCTGTTTTAATTAGATAATCACATGCCATTCTACAAATTTTGTCATGAGGCTGAATTTTTTTTTTTAATTTCTAAAGCTAATTTCCTGCTATTCTACACATTTTGCCATGAGGCTGAGAGAAAATGTTGCAGTTTTAAAGAAAATGTCCTGTAATCCCCCCTCCAAAAAAAGAAATGTGTGTTCATATGCTATTTCCAGGGAGGCCTCAGCCCAAAAAATACATTAAAGAAGAGTTACATTCGTGTTTTTATTGTTGCACTAGCTAAGTCGCACATTATTGCTTTATTATTCAATCTTATTGAACAATATCATTATTTTCATTTGACTCATAAGTAGGCACCTTGGTCTGATATAGACCTACATCACAGGCTACATACATCAACAGACCTCAGTATACTGATTTCTTATTCTCCTTTAGTCTTTATGTAATATGTCACTTTCATCTATGGTGCTTATGTAGGCCTGCTATTAAAACTCCATCCTGCTGAGATGTCAGGAGAGCTCATCCATTATTGTCATATTGTATTGAACAGTGCAGACATAATGCCACTTTAATTTTGGATCACATTAGCTCCCCTTAATAAGGTATTTCTGTTTTTTATTTTTAATAAATGTGCAAAACATTCTAAAATCCTGTTTTTGCTTTGTCATTATTGGGTATTGTGTGTAGATTGATGAGGAAAACAATATATGTAATCCATTTTAGAATAAGGCTGTAACGTAGCAAAATGTGGAAAAAGTCAAGAGGTCTGAAAACGTTCCGAATGCACTGTACAGGGAGTATCAGTACCAGATCAATGTGCAGGGGCACGAGATATTTGAGGTAGATATGTACATGAAGGCAGGTTAAAGTGACTAGGCATCAGGAGAGATAATAATAAGGTATTTGAGGTAGATATGTACATGAAGGCAGGGTAAAGTGACTAGGCATCAGGAGAGATAATAAGGTATTTGAGGTAGATATGTACATGAAGGCAGGTTAAAGTGACTAGGCATCAGGAGAGATAATAAGGTATTTGAGGTAGATATGTACATGAAGGCAGGTTAAAGTGACTAGGCATCAAGAGAGATAATAAGGTATTTGAGGTAGATATGTACATGAAGGCAGGTTAAAGTGACTAGGCATCAGGAGAGATAATAAGGTATTTGAGGTAGATATGTACATGAAGGCAGGGTAAAGTGACTAGGCATCAGGAGAGATAATAAGGTATTAGAGGTAGATATGTACATGAAGGCAGGTTAAAGTGACTAGGCATCAGGAGAGATAATAAGGTATTTGAGGTAGATATGTACATGAAGGCAGGGTAAAGTGACTAGGCATCAGGAGAGATAATAATAAGGTATTTGAGGTAGATATGTAGATGAAGGCAGGTTAAAGTGACTAGGCATCAGGAGAGATAATAATAAGGTATTTGAGGTAGATATGTAGATGAAGGCAGGTTAGTGACTAGGCATCAGGAGAGATAATAATAAGGTATTTGAGGTAGATATGTACATGAAGGCAGGTTAAAGTGACTAGGCATCAGGAGAGATAATAAGGTATTTGAGGTAGATATGTACATGAAGGCAGGTTAAAGTGACTAGGCATCAGGAGAGATAATAAGGTATTTGAGGTAGATATGTACATCAAGGCAGGTTAAAGTGACTAGGCATCAGGAGAGATAATAAGGTATTTGAGGTAGATATGTACATGAAGGCAGGGTAAAGTGACTAGGCATCAGGAGAGATAATAATAATGTATTTGAGGTAGATATGTACATGAAGGCAGGTTAAAGTGACTAGGCATCAGGAGAGATAATAAGGTATTTGAGGTAGATATGTACATGAAGGCAGGTTAAAGTGACTAGGTATCAGGAGAGATAATAAGGTATTTGAGGTAGATATGTACATGAAGGCAGGTTAAAGTGACTAGGCATCAGGAGAGATAATAATAAGGTATTTGAGGTAGATATGTACATGAAGGCAGGTTAGTGACTAGGCATCAGGAGAGATAATAAGGTATTTGAGGTAGATATGTACATGAAGGCAGGTTAAAGTGACTAGGCATCAAGAGAGATAATAAGGTATTTGAGGTAGATATGTACATGAAGGCAGGTTAAAGTGACTAGGCATCAGGAGAGATAATAAGGTATTTGAGGTAGATATGTACATGAAGGCAGGGTAAAGTGACTAGGCATCAGGAGAGATAATAAGGTATTAGAGGTAGATATGTACATGAAGGCAGGTTAAAGTGACTAGGCATCAGGAGAGATAATAAGGTATTTGAGGTAGATATGTACATGAAGGCAGGGTAAAGTGACTAGGCATCAGGAGAGATAATAATAAGGTATTTGAGGTAGATATGTAGATGAAGGCAGGTTAAAGTGACTAGGCATCAGGAGAGATAATAATAAGGTATTTGAGGTAGATATGTAGATGAAGGCAGGTTAGTGACTAGGCATCAGGAGAGATAATAATAAGGTATTTGAGGTAGATATGTACATGAAGGCAGGTTAAAGTGACTAGGCATCAGGAGAGATAATAAGGTATTTGAGGTAGATATGTACATGAAGGCAGGTTAAAGTGACTAGGCATCAGGAGAGATAATAAGGTATTTGAGGTAGATATGTACATCAAGGCAGGTTAAAGTGACTAGGCATCAGGAGAGATAATAAGGTATTTGAGGTAGATATGTACATGAAGGCAGGGTAAAGTGACTAGGCATCAGGAGAGATAATAATAATGTATTTGAGGTAGATATGTACATGAAGGCAGGTTAAAGTGACTAGGCATCAGGAGAGATAATAAGGTATTTGAGGTAGATATGTACATGAAGGCAGGTTAAAGTGACTAGGTATCAGGAGAGATAATAAGGTATTTGAGGTAGATATGTACATGAAGGCAGGTTAAAGTGACTAGGCATCAGGAGAGATAATAATAAGGTATTTGAGGTAGATATGTACATGAAGGCAGGTTAGTGACTAGGCATCAGGAGAGATAATAAGGTATTTGAGGTAGATATGTACATGAAGGCAGGTTAAAGTGACTAGGCATCAGGAGAGATAATAATAATGTATTTGAGGTAGATATGTACATGAAGGCAGGTTAAAGTGACTAGGCATCAGGAGAGATAATAAGGTATTTGAGGTAGATATGTACATGAAGGCAGGTTAAAGTGACTAGGTATCAGGAGAGATAATAAGGTATTTGAGGTAGATATGTACATGAAGGCAGGTTAAAGTGACTAGGCATCAGGAGAGATAATAATAAGGTATTTGAGGTAGATATGTAGATGAAGGCAGGTTAGTGACTAGGCATCAGGAGAGATAATAAGGTATTTGAGGTAGATATGTACATGAAGGCAGGTTAAAGTGACTAGGCATCAGGAGAGAAAATAAGGTATTTGAGGTAGATATGTAGATGAAGGCAGGTTAAAGTGACTAGGCATCAGGAGAGATAATAAGGTATTTGAGGTAGATATGTATATGAAGGCAGGGTAAAGTGACTAGGCATCAGGAGAGATAATAATAAGGTATTTGAGGTAGATATGTAGATGAAGGCAGGTTAGTGACTAGGCATCAGGAGAGATAATAATAAGGTATTTGAGGTAGATATGTACATGAAGGCAGGTTAAAGTGACTAGGCATCAGGAGAGATAATAAGGTATTTGAGGTAGATATGTACATGAAGGCAGGTTAAAGTGACTAGGCATCAGGAGAGATAATAAGGTATTTGAGGTAGATATGTACATCAAGGCAGGTTAAAGTGACTAGGCATCAGGAGAGATAATAAGGTATTTGAGGTAGATATGTACATGAAGGCAGGGTAAAGTGACTAGGCATCAGGAGAGATAATAATAATGTATTTGAGGTAGATATGTACATGAAGGCAGGTTAAAGTGACTAGGCATCAGGAGAGATAATAAGGTATTTGAGGTAGATATGTACATGAAGGCAGGTTAAAGTGACTAGGCATCAGGAGAGATAATAAGGTATTTGAGGTAGATATGTACATGAAGGCAGGTTAAAGTGACTAGACATCAGGAGAGATAATAAGGTATTTGAGGTAGATATGTACATGAAGGCAGGGTAAAGTGACTAGGCATCAGGAGAGATAATAATAAGGTATTTGAGGTAGATATGTAAATGAAGGCAGGTTAAAGTGACTAGGCATCAGGAGAGATAATAAGGTATTTGAGGTAGATATGTACATGAAGGCAGGTTAAAGTGACTAGGCATCAGGAGAGATAATAAGGTATTTGAGGTAGATATGTATATGAAGGCAGGGTAAAGTGACTAGGCATCAGGAGAGATAATAAGGTATTTGAGGTAGATATGTACATGAAGGCAGGTTAGTGACTAGGCATCAGGAGAGATAATAATAAGGTATTTGAGGTAGATATGTACATCAAGGCAGGTTAAAGTGACTAGGCATCAGGAGAGATAATAATAAGGTATTTGAGGTAGATATGTACATCAAGGCAGGTTAAAGTGACTAGGCATCAGGAGAGATAATAATAAGGTATTTGAGGTAGATATGTACATCAAGGCAGGTTAAAGTGACTAGGCATCAGGAGAGATAATAATAAGGTATTTGAGGTAGATATGTACATCAAGGCAGGTTAAAGTGACTAGGCATCAGGATAGATGATAATAAGGTATTTGAGGTAGATATGTACATCAAGGCAGGTTAAAGTGACTAGGCATCAGGAGAGATAATAAGGTATTTGAGGTAGATATGTACATGAAGGCAGGTTAGTGACTAGGCATCAGGAGAGATAATAATAGAAGTAAAATAAAGAAAAGTACCTACCCATGTCCCTCTCCCTCCATCCCCAGGGCGAGCCCCCCAGTGAGTGGAGGACCGCAGACTTCCGGATGTTCCGTGGGGGCTCCATCTGGAGGCCGCCCCTCCTAAACCCCTACCTCCATGGAGATGAGGAGGCGGGAGATGAACATTTCTAAAAACCTGTTTTTGCTTTGTCATTATGGGGTATTGTGTGTAGATTGATGAGGAAAACATTTTATTTAATCCTTTTTAGAAGAAGGCTGTAGAGTAAAATAATGTGGAATAGGTGAAGAGGTCTGAATACTTTTCGAATGCACTGTATGTGGACAGAAAATTACTGATTACAATTACAAGATTTGACAAAAGGTCATTGTTTTTTTTTACCCTAACGAAGGAGGGCAGTTTGGAAAACGCAAACAGTTGTTCAGAGGTGCATTTTATCAACCTTACAGAGGTCCCCCAGGAGCTTTAAGGACGTCAGACACAGCATGCTTTACTTAAGGTAGAGTACCCAGTTCTGAACAGTACCCAGTTCTGGGTAACGCTCTAAGAGCTTTGCACACCTGGATTTAAAAAATATTTGCACATTATTCTTTAAAACATTCTTCAAGCTTTTTCAAATTGGTTGTTGATCATTACTAGAGAGCTATATTCAAGTCTTGCCATAGATTTTCAAGCCAATTTAAGTCAAAACTGTAACAAGGCCACTCAGGAACATTCAATGTAGTCTTGGTAAGCAACACCAGTGTATATTTTGCCTTGTGTTTTAGGTTATTTTCCTGCTGAAAGGTGAGTTTGTCTCCCAGTGTCTGTTGGAAAGCAGACTGAACCAGGTTTTCCTTTAGAATTTTGCCTGTGCTTTGCTCTATTCTGTTTGTTTTTATCCTAAACAACTCCCTAGACCTTGCCGATGACAAGCATACCCATAACATGATGCAGCCACCACCATGTTTGAAAATATGAAGAGTGATACTCAGTGATGTCTTGTGTTAATTTCTTTGCTACATTTTTAGCAGTTTTACTTTATAGCCTTATTGCAAACAAGATGCATGTTTGGGAATATTTTTAAAATATATTCTGTACCATATTCCTCAATTTCACTTGGCCATTTCTCCTATCATTTCAGATTTCTCCTATCACAGCCATTAAACTCTGTAATTGTTTTAAAGTCACCATTAGCCTCATGGTTAAATCCTTGAGCGGTTTCCTTCTTCTCCGGCAACTGAGTTAGGAAGGTCGCCTGTATCTTTGTAGTGATTGGTTGTATTGACACACCATCCAAAGTGTAATTAATAACTTCACCATGCTCAAAAGGAATATTATCGTAAGAGTAGGGGTGTTAACCCGGGTGTCCGGTCACCTAATCATCTCCAGCTTACAATTGGCTCATTCATCCCCCTCCTCTCCCCTGTAACTATTCCCCAGGTCGTTGCTGTAAATGAGAATGTGTTCTCAGCAGGGGCGGAAATCCCGGGGGGGACGGGGGACACACGACCCCCCCATCCTGGGGAAAATATGATTTGTCCCCCCCAATATATCACTGAAACATAACTATGTAATTTAAATAATATTAATAATACGCAATGAAAGCTCCGAGGGAGACGGACACGGGAGGCAGCCCCAATAATTTTTTTGGGGGGGACACACGGGGAGATTGGCGGAGTCAGGCGGTAGACCTGAGCCAACTCCCCGTGCTTACCGGAAGCAGCATGGTACTGGTAAGGCACCGTGTTATGCTGTGGAGCGCACGGTGTCCCCAGTACGCGTTCAAAGCCCGGTGCGCTACATACCAGCCGCCCCCAAGTGCCATGCGAGGGCAGGCATCGAGCCAGGACGGGTTGTGCCAGCTCAGGGCGTCTGGTCTCCAGTGCGCCTTTTCGGGCCAGGGTATCCTGCACCGGCTCTGCGCACTGTGTCTCCAGGGCGCTGGGAGGGTCCAGTTCGCCCAATGCCTGCTCTCTGCCCGTGCCGGGCCAAAGTGGGCATTCAGCTTGGAGTATGGGTAAGGAGCGTAAAGTCTAGAACTCCAGTGCTCCCCCACAGCCCGGTTAATCCTGTGCCTCCTCCTCGGACCAGGCCTCCAGTGGGTCTCCCCATCCTGGTCCGTCCTGTGCCGCCTCCTAGGACTAGGCCTCCAGTGGGTCTCGCCAGTCCAGAGCCGCCAGAGCTGCCCGCCAGTCCGGAGCCACCAGAGCTGCCCGCCAGTCCGGAGCCGCCAGAGCTGCCCGTCAGTCCGGAGCCGCCAGAGCTGCCCGCCAGTCCGGAGCCGCCAGTCCGGAGCCGCCAGAGCCGCCCGCCAGTTCGGAGCCGCCAGAGCCGCCCGCCAGCCAGGAGCCGCCAGAGCCGCCCGCCAGTCCGGAGCCGTCAGAGCCGCCCGCCAGTCAGGAGCCGTCAGAGCCGCCCGCCAGTCAGGAGCCGCCAGAGCCGCCCGCCAGTCAGGAGCCGCCAGAGCCGCCCGGCAGTCAGGAGCCGCCAGAGACGCCCGCCTGTCCGGAGCCGCCAGAGCCGCCCGCCTGTCCGGAGCCGCCAGAGCCGCCCGCCTGTCCGGAGCCGCCAGAGCCGCCCGCCTGTCCGGAGCCGCCAGAGCCGCCCGCCTGTCCGGAGCCGCCCGCCTGTCCGGAGCCGCCCGCCTGTCCGGAGCAGTCAGAGCCGCCCGCCAGCCTGGTGAGTCCTGTGCCTGCGCCTAGGGCCAGGCCTCTTACATGTCTCCTCAGCCTGGTGAATCCTGGGTCAGAGCCGCCGGAGCCGCCAGGGACGCCCGCCAGCCGGGCGCAACCAGGGTTGCCCGCAAGCCGGGCGCAGCCATCGCCGCCTGCCAGCCGGGCGCAGCCATCACCGCCCGCCAGCCGGGCGCAACCAGGGTCGCCTGCCAGCCGGGCGCAGCCATCGCCGCCCGCCAGCCGGGCGCAGTCAGGGTCGCCCACCAGACCTTCGGCGCGGCCAGGTGCGCCACCTAAGAGGGCGACGCCGAGGGTGGAGCAGAGGCCACGTCCCGCACCTGAGCCGCCGCCGTAAGAAGGCCCACCCGGACCCTCCACTTCAGTGTCAGGTTTTGCGGCCCGGAGTCCCTACTTGGGGGGGTACTGTAACGCCCTGGCCATAGAGAGGGGTTTTTTGGTCTTTATTTTGGTTAGGCCAGGGTGTTACATTGGGTGGGCGTTCTATGTTCATTTTTCTATGTTTTTGTATTTCTTTGTTTTGGGCCGTGTGTGGCTCCCAATCAGGCACAGCTGAAGTTCATTGTTGCTGATTGGGAGTCACACATAAGGAGCCTGTTTTTCCTTTGGGTTTTGTGGGGGAATGTTTTCTGTTTAGTGTAGTTCCTGACAGAACTGTTGGCTGTCGTTTCTGTTCGTGTTTTGTTATTAGTGTTCAATTCGGTCTATTAAAAGTCTCATGATGAACACATCCTCCGCTGCACCTTGGTCTTCTCTTTCCACCAACGACGGCCGTTACAGGACCTTACAGATAGTTGTATGTGTGGGGTACAGAGATGGGGTAGTCATTCAAAAATCCTATTAAGCACAATTATTGCACACATTATGGAGTATTGTGTATAGGCCAGCGACACAAAATCTCAATTTAATCAGTCTGTAATCGAACAAGATGTGGAAAAAGTGAAAGGGTGTGAAGACTTTCTGAAGGCACTGTATATAAAAAAAACATGACGCATAAAAACAGTTAATTTGGGCATATATATATTTGAAGGACGTAACATATCATACAAAATGGGTGACGTGGTACACAATTTGATGACAGAGTACACAGAAAACAGGGACCACTTTTGGCTCGTGAGCACCACTTTCAAAACTGCTAGCTGAAATTATACAAAAGCTTCAGAGTGCATATTTAAGAAACATTCAAATTAGTACCCAAATAAGCTTCAGGGAGCTGTGGGAACCTGCTGTAAATTCATGTTGGCCTAGACCACTTTTATTACAATATGTAAAATAATATTTTCAATTTACTTATGGCATATGATTTTGATAGATAGGTTTATGTATGAAATATATTGTTTACATGAGTTCACAATTCCATGTACTATTACTCTTCGTGATTATGCAAGGGATATGTTTTATATTTTTCATTATTTGTACAGTCATTCTTTACGGGTCTGTTTCTTGTGTTACCATATTAGGCCCCCATCCCAATTCAGAGGGTAGAAGAACCCACCATTCCAGCCCAAACAGAGACAGAGGGGTGCAAGGCCATTCATCCTAAACAGAGGGGTATGTTGTTATTTTTCGATTTTTAACACTTACACACAACTTAGGCCATGCTATGCTATTCAGAGGAAATAATGTACAGTGCATTCGGAAAGTATTCAGACTCCTTGACTTTTTCCACATTTTGTTACATTACAGCCTTATCCTAAAATTAATTAAATAAACAATTTCCTCAGCAATCTACACAAAATACCATATAATGACAAAGTGAAAACAGTTTGACATTTTTGCAAATGTATTAAAAACAAAAAACAGAAATACCTTATTTACATAAGTATTCAGACCCTTTGCTATGAGACTCGAAATTGAGCTCAGGTGCATCCTGTTTCCATTGATCATCCTTGAGCTGTTACTACAACTTGATTGGAGTCCACCTGTGGTAAATTCAATTGATTGGACATGATTCGGAAAGGCACACGTCTGTCTATATAAGGTCCCACAGTTGACAGTGCACGTCAAAGCAAAAACCAAGCCATGAGGTCGAAGGAATTGTCCGAAGAGCTCCGAGACAGGATTGTCGAGGCACAGATCTGGGGAAGGGTACCAAAAAATGTCTGCAGCATTGAAGGTCCCCAAGAACACAGTGGCCTCCATCATTCTTAAATGGAAGAAGTTTGGAGCCACCAAGACTCTTCCTAGAGCTGGCCGCCCGGCCAAACTGAGCAATCGGGGGAGAAGGGCCATGGTCAGGGAGGTGACCATGAACCCGATGGTCAGTCTGACAGAGCCTCAAAGTGGAGATGGGAGAACCTTCTAGAAGGACAACCATCTCTGCAGCACTCCACCAATCAAGCCTTTATGTTAGAGTGGCCAGACGGAAGCCACTCTTCAGTAAAAGGCACATGACAGCCCGGTTGGAGTTTTCCAGAAGGCACCTAAAGTACAGAGAGATCCTTGATGAAAACCTGCTCCAGTGCGCTCAAGACCTCAGACTGGGGAGAAGGTTAACCTTCCAACAGGACAACGACCCTAACCACACAGCTAAGACAATGCAGGAGTGGCTTCGAGACAAGTCTCTGAATGTCCTTGCGTGGCCCAGCCAGAGCCCGGACTTTAACCCGATCGAACATCTCTGGAGAGACCTTCAAAATAGCTGTGCAGCAATGCTCCCCATCCAACCTAACAGAGCTTGAGAGGATCTGCAGAGAAGAATGGGAGGAACTCCCCAAATACAGGTGTGCCAAGCTTGTAGCGTCATACCCAAGAAGACTCAAGGCTGTAATCACTGCCAAAGGTGCTTCAACAAAGTACTGAGTACTGAGTTTAGACACACCTACTCATTCAAGGTTTTGTCTTTATTTTTACTATTTTCTACATTGTAAAATAATAGTGATGACATCAAAACTATGAAATAACACGCATGGAATCATGTAGTAACCAAAAAAGTGTTCAACAAATCAGAATATATTTTAGATTCTTCAAAGTAGCTACCCTTTGACTTAATGACAGCTTTGCACACTCTTGGCATTCTCTCAACCAGCTTCATGAGGAATGCTTTCCCAACAGTCTTGAAGAAGTTCCCACATGTGCTGAGCACTTGTTGGCTGCTTTTCCTTCACTCTGCGGTCCAACTCATCCTAAACCATCTCAATTGGGTTGAGGTCGGGTGATTGTGGAGGCCAGGTCATCTGATGCAGCACTCCATCACTCTCCTTGGTCAAATAGCTCTTACACAGCCTGGAGGTGTGTTTTTGGTCAGTGTCTTTTTGAAAAACAAATGATAGTCCCACTAAGCACAAACCAGATGGGATGGTGAATCCCTGCAGAATGCTGTGGTAGCCATTCTGGATAAGTGTGCCTTCAATCCTAAATAAATCACTGTCAGTGTCACCAGCAAAGCTCCCCCACACCATCACACCTCCTCCTCCATGCTTCATGGTAGAAACGACACATGCGGAGATCATCTGTAATTCTGTGACATTTTTTTAATGGATGTAATTTAATATTGTTTTTAATGTCTCACAAAGACATTGCGGTTGGAACCAAAAATCTCTAATTTGGACTCACCAGTCCGAAGGACAGATTTCCACCGTTCTAATGTCCATTGCTCGTGTTTCTTGGCCCAAGCAAGTCTCTTCTTATTATTGGTGTCCTTTACTTGTGGTTTCTTTGCAGCAATTCAACCACGAAGGCCTGATTCACACAGTCTCCTCTGAATAGTTGATGTTGAGATGTGTATGTTACTTGAACTCTGTGAAGCATTTATTTGCACCGCAATCTGAGGTGCAGTTAACTCTAATGAACTTACCCTCATGAGAGCCAGTTTCATTGTAGCGCTTGATGGTTTTTTGCGACTGCACTTGAAGAAACTTTCAAAGTTCTTGACATTTTCCGGATTGACTGACTTTCATGTCCTAAAGTAATGATGGACTATCATTTCTCTTTGCTTATTTGAGCTGTTCTTGCCATAATATGGACTTGGTCTTTTACCAAATAAGGCTATCTTTTGTATACCTCCTCTACCTTGTCACAACACAACTGATTGACTTAAACACATTAAGAAGAATAGAAATTCCACAAATTAACTTTTAACAAGGCACACCTGTTAATTGAAATGCATTCCAGGTGACTACATCATGAAGCTGGTTGAGAGAATGCCAAGAGTGTGCAATGCTGTCATCAAGGCAAAGGATGGCTACTTTCAAGAATGTCAAATATAAAATATATTTTGATTTGTTTAACACTTTTTTGGTTACTACATGATTCCATATGTGTTATTTCATAGTTTTCATGTCTTCAGTATTATTCCACAGTGTAGAAAATAGTCAAAATAAACAAAATCCCTGGAGGGATTTGAGTAGGTGTGTCCAAACTTTTGACTGGTAATGTAACAAAACGTGGAGAAATCCGTAGGCACTGTATCACTGCACTTACAGTAATAGAGACATGCAAACAGAGGTAATTTACAGCATGAGGAAAAGAAGGCATATTACTGGGTACTGTTCAGTTAATACTGTTTTCTTATGGTTTGCAATAAATGCTCTTAGTACGATGTCTAATACCTACTAATTAATCTCAATGAATACACAAAATTATAGAAAAATAAACAATTACATGTTCATTTTTCCGGTTCCTTCTCCGTTTCCTGGAGCAAATGGGAAAAAATGTATAAGTACCAAAAGGTTAGAAGGTGAGATGACGTAACTGTGGTTGCTTGTGACAAATATTTTTTTTTAATATTGGCAATATTGCTCATCGTCATCTACTCTCATATAGCTGGAGAAAGGCGTCCTCTGGTGGTTCTACCTTGACAGTGTCACTTCCCAACTGCAAAACCAACCCAGAGCCCACACACAGTAGTACAAACTGCAACCCTGCTTTACATAAATGCCTTTGTGGGTTCTGTACAAAACAAAGGTTTACTTGTAATTAATATGGATTCAGATAGTCTACAAAAGCTAATCCTTATCTGTCCTGTGTCTTCACCTGATGTCTCTCAGGACCAAGGTTAAGGAGGCCACAGTCATGGACTGATTCAGTCCATCAGGGGCAGGACGTCCCTCCAGGCTAAAGGCATCACTCTCAGATTTAACTTCAAAGCCAGTATAAATCAGGTGATATGCCATTACCTGTATTTAGAACATTTAGTACATCGACACCTGCTCGTCAAACATTTTATTCCAAAATCATGGGCATTAATATGGAGTTGGTCTCCCCTTTGTTGCTATAACAGCCTCCACTCTTCTGGGAAGGCTTTCCTCTAGATGTTGGAACATTGCTGCAGGGACTTGATTCCATTCAGCCACAAGAGCATTAGTGAAGTTAGGCACTGATGTTGGGTGATTAGGTCTAGTTCGCAGTCGGCGTTCCAATTCACCCCAAAGGTGTTCTATGGGGTTGAGGTCAGGGCTCTGTGCAGGCCGGTCAAGTTCTTCCACACCGATCTGGATAGACCATTTCTGTATGGACCTCGCTTTGTGCTCGGGGGCATTGTCATGCTGAAACGGGAAAGGGCCTTCCCAAACTGTTGCCACAAAGTTGGAAGCACAGAATTGTCTAGAATGTCATTGTATGCTCTAGCATTAAGATTTCCCTTCACTGGAACTAAGGGGCCTAACCTGAAACATGAAAAACAACCCCAGACCATTATTCCTCCTCCACCATTCTTTTAAGTTGGGACTATGCATTCTGACAGGTAGCGTTCTCCTGGCATCTGCCAACCCCAGATTCATCCGTCGGACTGCCAGATGGTGAATCGTGATTCATCACTCCAGATAACATGTTTCCACTGCTTGCGAGTCCAATGGCGGCAAGCTTTACACCACTCCAGCCGACGCTTGCCATTGTGCATGGTGAACTTAGGTTTGTGTGCGGCTGCTCGGCAACTCATTTCATGAAACTCCTAACGAACAATTATTGTGCTGATGTTGCTTCCAGAGGCGGTTTGGAACTCGGTAATGAGTGTTACGTGCTACGCACTTCAGAACTCGGCGGTCCCGTTATGTGAGCTTGTGTGGCCTACCACTTTGCGGCTGAGTCATTGTTGCTCCTAGATGTTTCCACTTTACAATAACAGCACTTACAGTTGACCGGGGCAGCTCTAGCAGGGCAGAAATTTGAGGAACTGACTTGTTGGAAAGGTAGCATCATATGACGGTGCCATGTTGAAAGTCACTGAGCTCTTCAGTAAGGCCATTCTACTGTCAATGTTTGTCTATTGAGATTTCATGGCTGTGTGCTCGATTTTATACACCTGTCAGCAACGGGTGTGGCAAAAATAGCCGAATACACTAATTTGAAGGGGTGTCCATATAGTTTTGTTTACTGGTTTTCAGACAGGAGTGATCCTCAATGACCGCTTCACCGGTATGAGGATCAGGGCAGGCCCAGGACAGGGTCCACAGAGGTGCAGTGGCGGGGAAGAGGCAGAGGTCGAGAAGGCCGGATTGTCATCCTGCAGTGATCACTGTTGAGGACCCATGTGCTTTCTGTAGCCTATATCAAAAGCATCTTATTAATCACACTCTTAACCCTTCCGATAGGCTTACATTTAACACTTTCTCTTTACAGATTTACTGAACATCAACTTGTTTGACTGTAATCTAAAAGCACTAACGCAGTTACTGTACATGCTTTCTCATAAAGGTACATATGTACATGAGTCTGAAAGTGTCAAAAAGGCAAGTCCTCAAATAGTCCAGTGGTCCAAGTTCAATGAAGTACCCAAAGATGTAGGATGTTGTCACTTTATCTTGATGTTGGTTTTAGTATGTATGGCACAGATATTCATTACATTTCTTGGCTGTTTCAATGATCAGTTATATGGAAACCCGCAAAAGCGTTTTGCAGAGCAGTTAGGCCCATCATCTGAATTAGATTTGGCATGTCAGAGAATTTATGTGGCCGTGTTAACAAACGTTTTTGACCTCTGAAGAACTCAATGAATATTAGAACTCAAAATGACAAGTGATAAAGAAGAGCTGAAGTGACAGGTTACACCTATGTTCACACTCTTCATAAAGACCCTAGACACACATGTTATTTTGGGAAATATCATGTGAGGTTTGGACAGTGACCTGAGCCTGTTACCCAAAGTATTTATAGCACTGGTCTATGCAGCTGCATGTATATGTAGGCCATATTACATGATATTTACAGCAACTGCTCTGGAAATATACTGATAAAATGTCAAACATTCATTTTAATGAGACTATTACTCATATGTTGTAAATTGGTGTAAATGAATTACAAAATATACAAAGAAAACGTTGGAGAATTAAATGTTTTATTTATTTGGTAATCAATACATTTGCATTACCTGTATCTACACTTACAGATGTATCGGGTAAAGATAAATTGTATTAAATGAAATTAGCTAGATTATGTAGCTAAATCACATTGCATGCATATTATGATATAATGATTTTGTTATAGCCTTGGCCTACTTTTATGATAGCCTACTGAAAGAGCTGACAAACTGAAGTCATCTTTCTGGGGGTTTTATTGGTCAGAGGGTGCAGTGACATCAGTTTTTCTCTATGTCCAATTTTGTCGTATTCAAAATGGTGGAGCAATAACAAACGCATTGTAAATTTCTACGGTAAGGAATTTGCAACTTTTAGTCTTAATGATTCATACTCATTGCGATGTAGATCATTCAAACCAATCATCTATTTTATTAACTACATATTTGTCTTGCAGTAAGTTAGAAATGATCGCCGTAGCAAAGCTTTGCACCAGATCACACACAGCATGCAAGCGAGATTTGGCCTAGCTAGCTAGCTAGTTAGCCACACAGTGATTGTATGGGAGGAGGGGAGGGGGGTTGGCTGGCAGGCAGGGCTCGTGTATGATCAACTGAGCTAACTATTTTTTTGAAGAGTAATGGAGGAAATGATAGCTGGCTAGATATTAATAAGCAAGGTTAGGTTCGTATCTTGCGACAGAAATGTCACAGTCAACAAATATGATGCCATGTCTAGCTAGCTAATGTTGGTTGGCCATAGCTCGCCGTAGTTAGGTACAGAACTTTCTTAACTACTGTTGTTATTTGTTCAGATTCATGCATCTGCAGTTGTAATAAGTTTGCATGGAATTGCATTCATTACACAACACGCTTTTGCAGAGCTGTAGCTGGAAAGAAAATAGAAGAGTGTGAAGAGACAGAGAAGGGTGCATTTTATTAGACTCCATTTCTTCAATATGACACACTGTGTTTTTTTGTATAAGTATCAGCATGGCAGACAAAAATGGCAAGAAAGGGAAACCTGTAGGCGTGAAGAGAACATTGACCAAGAGAGAACAAGAAGATCTGAAGAAAAAGGTAAGAGATTTGACCATTTTATAGATAGCCATCTGCAACAAAGTGTAGGCCTATGATTTTCAATTTTAAAACAATCCCTTTTCCAGGAAGAAGAAAAAGCAGCTGAAGTTTTTGAAGAGTTTTTAGCATGTTTTGACAGTAACGACAAAAGTGGAGTGAAGACTTTTGTCCGTGGGGGTATCGTCAATGCAACTAAAGGTGAGTGAAACATCCTGGCTAATCCAACTTTGGTTGGGTCTGTGTTGCGAACACTATATTTTCCATTATTTGAACGTCTACACGGTTACAATTTCTATTTGATTTGATTTTTTTTTGCAGAAGAGGAAGCAGCAGAGGTTAAAAAGAGCAAGCTTTACCGACCGATCACCAAGTTTACTTCAGTGTCCCAGAACGTCTCACCAGCGCACACTTCTGAAATCAGAAGGCCTGTGAGTATCCATGTGAATCACTTACTGTGTATACAAGAATGATACATTATTTTGTCACCTTATATGTTTGCCTGGTCCACAGATTGTTAAAAAGAAGACGGAAGAGAAGAAGAAGAGCAACCTTGAACTTTTTAAAGAGGAGCTAAAGCAGTATGTTTTTCACACGCCGTAGTAATTCATGTTCTTTCATTATTTTACCAATTTGCTTATTTTTGTGTGTAAATAATTCTGTTCTCCTAGAATACAAGAGGAACGCGAAGAAAGGTACAAAAGAAAGACAAATGAGCCTGGAGGAGGATATGGAGACTTGGACATACCACTAACGCGACGATCAAGTAAGAGCCAAGTCTGTCCCTTGCAGTGGAATAAGAATGGTTTACTACAATAAGCCAAATCAAAGATGAACCCTCTGTAGCTTTTACATGTTTAGCTATATATGAACGTCTCCCTCCAGTATTTGATGATGACCCAGCCATACCGAACACAACCAACCTGTACATTGGCTGCATTAGCCCCAAGGTAAAGAAACTATCTGCTTGGGATGTTTTGACAGGAGATAAAGATTCACAATATAGCCAGCTCTTCGTTTGTTTGGGACAAACTCAACTAACTTAAATGCTGACTAAATTGTGAAACTTTGCTGATATGATACTTCTAATGTGTCAGATGAATGAAGAAATGCTTTGCAAAGAGTTTGGCAAGTATGGTCCCCTGGCGAGTGTGAAGATCATGTGGCCCCGTAGTGACGAGGAACGCACAAGGGTCACAAATAGAGGCTTTGTGGCCTTCATGACCAGGAAAGATGCAGAGAGGGCCTTGGCTGCTCTAGACGGTGAGTCAATCTGTTATGAGGGAAAATTGCATTCTGTTCTGTAAACGATGCCAGATGATAAATGCCCTGCTCTGTGCTCCATTAACCTTGTAGGATCATTGGTCCTTTTTGCTGCAGGTAAAACGGTTATGGGTTTTGAAATGAAGCTGGGATGGGGGAAAGCTGTTCGCATCCCTCCCCAGCCACTCTATACACCCATAGGGGTACTTAAAATGTCCACGCCCCCACCCCCCTCCGGCCTGCCCTTCAACGCTCAGCCCAGAGACCGCTTCCGCAATGACTTTACCAAGCCATGGGGCAGGTCCAAGGAGGAGTTTGACAAGGTAGGTTGGCGCTTTTATTTGTTTATTTAAGAGTGTAGGGCAGGACTCTCCAACCCTGTTCCTGGAGAGCCACCATCCTGTAGGTTTTCGCTCCTACCCTAATTTAACGCACCTTTCTAATAATTAGCTGGTTGATGAGCTGAATCAGGTTAGTTTACAACTGGGGTTGGAGCGAAAACCTACGGAAGGGTAGCTCTCCAGGAACAGGGTTGGAATGAAAACCTACGGAAGGGTAGCTCTCCAGGAACAGGGTTGGAATGAAAACCTACGGAAGGGTAGCTCTCCAGGAACAGGGTTGGAATGAAAACCTACGGAAGGGTAGCTCTCCAGGAACAGGGTGAGGAGACCCCTGCTATAGTGTGTGTGCATGTTCTGTCAAGTTGTTTAAATAATTGTTTTACTTTGTTTTAAACTACAGTTCATTTTCCAATTTTAGGTGTGTGTAGTAGATATTCTATGCAGGTTGATACATTTATCATAGGCTCAATCAACTGGACATTGCTTAGAATTTGATCTAGAATTCAGAGGGGTATTTTATGCACAAAACAAAAGGGACGTGATGGTCATGTTCTCATATCAGTTCCGATTTCCATTTCCCTTTTTTAAAATCCAGTTGGTTTGTCCTGTGGTGCATGTATAGACATGTTATGAATCTATTCCTTAGACTAGTAGTGTCTTAGTTTTAGGATATGTTCTAAGGCAGGGGAATTTGACCCAGATGGAGTTATGAGGTAGTTACAGAACCATATGTAATTAATGTTACTGTAAAAGTAAGAGGGTGGGGGTATTCTATAGATAATGTACTTTTAACGACAGTGTAACTGTCTCTCGAATGTGGGAACTTTTCCCCTCGTTAAAATAAAGTAGAGCTGTTACTGCTGTCCTCAGTTGATATGCTGTATGTGTCCTGCAGTGTTTCATCTGTGTATATATACTCACTTTTTTTATATCTTCACTATTTTATTTGACTTCACGAACAGACTCTGTCCGAAGCTGTAGTCAAAGTGGTTATCCCAACAGAAAGGTACACTCTCTATCCATTCTTACTACTACGACTGACCAGACATTCTCACAGACAGAACAGTGTTAGAGGACAGAGGCCCTGCCCTGGTGTACTGTTCTTGTGTATGTACGTGACAGACAGGAAGCCCCAGTCCTAAGTGCTACGTCTGTATGTACATGACTAATGGGAGAGGACAGCTGAGAACATAACTGTCTCATAGTTTGTAGTAGTGTCCTGTTCTAACATTGGTCTATCTATCTTGTTGACAACATGGCCTATGTTCAGGGAATTGGTAACCCCTGCTGCTTAGGACTGGAGGCCCTATATCTAACTAGTAGGAGGGCCATGGGCCTCAGTTGAACATGGTTGAAGTGAATCATTGGCCTAGTAAGCAAAGCCCACAGTTTATCACAGTTTATTCATTCATGTCATCCTCATTAGATTAGTAAATGTCACCATTGTAATCCCCTGTCAGGAAAATGGATTGTTAGACTTAAGTGATTGTTGGAGTCAATTATATCCATTGAAACATACTGGGTACTAACTTCAGTGGCAACCTTTGTTCTTCCTACCTGTGTTGGCTGAGACACTGCAGACAGATGCAGCTAGAAAGCAAATCCATTTTAGATTAAAATCAGTAGTAGCTAATAGTAGTATAATGTTGTCACTCTTATATATTGATATAGTCCCTATTTTTTCATTTAGACACACTTACTGCTTCTTCATTTAGACACATAATAATAGACACATGACAGAAAGAAACACTACTTCTGATGTAACTACACACTAGGGACAGACCGTCTCCCCCACTCACTCGTGTGTGCAGACCAACACACAACATATCCTCAACGTTGCTGTGATAAATGATTGCAGAGGGACAAATGTTCTAGAAGAGAGAGAGAGGTTAATGGGCTTGGGATCAGTGTTCAGTGAGAGCTTTGACATGGCCACTGGTCTGGATGAGGGGGGACAAGTCACAGCGTCTGGTCTCATCCCCTCTCCTTTTACTCCACAGGAATCTGTTAGGCCTCATCCACAGGATGATAGAGTTTGTGGTGCGTGAGGGACCCATGTTTGAAGCCATCATTATGAGCAAAGAGAAGAACAACCCTGACTTGAGGTGATCTACCATTGCTGAGCTCTCCCTTTCCCTCTAGTCATACCATTGGTCTAAAGATGTATTTTTTAAACTCATTTTGAAACTGTTTTTATTCATGATTTCAGGTTTCTCTTTGACAACAAAAGCCAAGAGCATGTGTACTACCGCTGGAAACTCTACTCCATTCTCCAGGTAGGTCATTATCTGTCCTGGCTACAGCCCTATGACCATGAGGCCATCTCAAATCAAGTGTTATTTGCAGGGGCGAAAATCTGATATCAACTTTGGAGGGGACAATTACATAACATTTTCTCAAGAGCAATTCCTGAGGGGGACACCAAAAGTAGTGCTGTAACACATAGCCTACATTGTAATATGGTAAATGTATATTGAGGAACCAAAGAAATAAGGTGTTTGCCGTACTCCTAACTACCGGTACCCAAAACTACACAACTAATCACAACAGCAATACCATTGCCTTTAACAAATCTTAGTTCAGTCACCAGTTTAAGTTGAGAGTGGGGGTATCCATGGCATTTTCCAATTATGTTCCTATTTTACAAGTCAAAAAAATGGAGAACCTTTTATAATGTTGCCAAACAAAGACTCAACAAACTTACCTGAGACTCCCTGTCTTTGCCAGTCTGTCCCTGCATATCTGTCCCCAACTCTGCTGTCTGTGTGCCATCTGTTGCCTGCTCTGCCTAATGACATCATTGTGAAACATTTCCATTAGAATTTCATTTCTTTCTTATGAACATTTTATCAACTAGTCTTTGAGATATTAGGCTACTAGGGTTCTTACTTTGCGTTTTGGTGTCCTGAAAAATACTCTGATGTCCGTCTTTTATTTTTTTCTACCTGGCTGGCTGGCTGGCTGGCTGGCTGGCTACACACACACACACACAGTGTGTAGGTTATTTACAGTAGGAGATGGGCTTCTATCATCTTATCTTTTATCATTCTATTTGGGCTTCGATCTAAAAGGTAGCTAGCAAATGTGAAACGGATTAAAGTGACGAGTTGACAGCTGTATGAGTTCACCATTTACACAACATATGCTGCAACCTTTTGTAATTTGAATAGTTTGTTTCATATTGGCTGGCTTCCAACAATAGCTGAATTTGCAAAGCTAGCGAGCACCAATTCCGTTTCAGTGGTGTTTGCTATAATCTTTGCTACCCGGGTTAAATAAAGGTGAAATAAAATAATTAAATAAAAGTTCCCTTGCGACAATTTAGCTTTTGCAACGAGACCATTAAATATATTTAAGACGATGGTAGAAGAGAGTGTAGTTCTGTTCAGTTTGGACTTCAGTTTATCGCTAACCTTATCGCAGGGACTTTGAAGCACTAACTTACATCATCTGCATGCTGATCTTGGAATAAATTGACGATAGCAAAGATTCCATCTTTGACGAGGCCACATAAATGGAATAGGTACTAGCTAGCTTAATAGTTAATATTTGCGCGCTAGCTCTGCATATTCAGCTAGTGTGTGTGCGCGATTGATTGGATTAACCTCACTTCAGTTACGTTCATTGAGTGCCTTTCAGACAGTAGATACGACCCCTCTGTTACCTTGCCAACTAAGGAACTGGCAGTGGATCAAAACATTGAGGCAAAGGGTGGGGGGGGGTCGCAATCTTTTGAAACTTAAAAACGCGCTATTAAGTGTCTATAATCAGCACAATTGCTTTCATTGCGTATTATTAATATTATTTAAATTACATAGTTATGTTTCAGTGATATATTGGGGGGGACAAATCATATTTTCCCCAGGATGGGGGGGTCGTGTCCCCCCCGGGATTTCCGCCCCTGGTTATTTGTCACATGCGCTGAATACAACTGGTGTACTTGACCATGAAATGCTTTCTTACGAGCCCTTCCCAACAATGCAGAGTTAAAAAAAAGAATACAAATAGTAACACAATTGGAATAACATAAACAAGCATGAAGCTATATACAGGGAGTATCAGTACTAGACCAATGTGCAACGGTATTTGAGGTAGATATGTACATGAAGGCAGGGTAAAGTGACTAGGCATCAGGATAGATAATAATAAGGTATTTGAGGTAGATATGTACATGAAGGCAGGTTAAAGTGACTAGGCATCAGGAGAGATAATAATAGAAGTAAAATAAAGAACAGTACCTACCCATGTCCCTCTCCCTCCATCCCCAGGGCGAGCCCCCCAGTGAGTGGAGGACCGCAGACTTCCGGATGTTCCGTGGGGGCTCCATCTGGAGGCCGCCCCTCCTAAACCCCTACCTCCATGGAGATGAGGAGGCGGGAGAGGAAGAGGAGTCTCCCTCCCTGGAGGAGGAGCTGCTGAAAAAGGGCCAGCTGAAGACAGAGTGAGTGTTGCTGTAGATACAGGGCAGAGAGGGAGGTTCTGAGGCAGACTGAAGATGAAAAGCATTCTCTCATGGATCTGACGTGTTACTGGAAAAACTGCCTTTGGAATATGGACATTCTCAGGATAACAATGAATGCGTGTTTTTATTCCAGGCACAGGGAGAGACTGGAGACGCTGCTGAGAGGACTCACCCCTCGTAGGGAGGACATTGGTGATGCTATGCTGTTCTGTCTGGAGAGAGCCGAGGCAGCGGAGGAGGTGGTGGGGTCCATCGCAGAGTCCCTGTCCCTCCTTCAGACACCACTACAGAAAAAGGTCCCTTAACCTATGACAGTCTTACAAGATCAAGCACATTCACATGGCATATAGTATATAGAAAACATGTATTATCAACGGTCCCTGGAGAAATTAGGGTGAAGTGACTTGCTCAAGGCCATCGACAGATTTTTCACCTTGTCGGTTACAGAACCAACTCTAACCACTAGGTTACCTGCCACCCAGATTATTGCTCACAGTCATATCTATCTTTATTCCCACAGATTGCCAGACTGTACCTTGTATCGGACATCTTGTACAACTCCTGTGCCAAAGTTGCCAATGCATCTTATTATCGCAAATAGTAAGAAAAGTATATTTTAAATAAGTCTGACATTATATAATACACATGCTCTGTGGTCATACTGTGTCCTTCTGTCTAACGATTTATTGTTTCTCTGTTCCTTCAGTTTTGAAGCAAAATTGCCCCAGATATTTGGTGACATTAGTGATGCATATAGAAACATACAAGCAAGACTACAAGCTGAACAGTTCAAGGTAATGAGTGTAGTTAAAAACAAATGACAATGATTTATAATCATTTTCCATGCTTGTGATCTGTTATTGCCTTGGCCGGAACAAATACATTATCACTCACCCATATGTCTTCTGTCCTCAGCAAAAGATAATGGGCTGTTTCAGGGCCTGGGAAGACTGGGCCGTATACCCAGAGTCTTACCTGATCCAGCTGCAGAACATCTTCCTGGGTCTGATCAAGGCAGGAGAGGAGGTGATCGAGAGGGTAGAGGTGAGCTGGATCTCAGGACCTGTCCTGGACAAGACATGGAAAAGAGTTTATATCAATGCCTATTTTACTGATGACACTGTTACATTCTCTGATAGTGTGTGTAAATATACAATTCAGCTAGAAGCAGAGCTGAAATTAGCAACATTGGTTTATGTGGGCTGGGTATATCTCACCTCAGGTGTCGTCTCCAGACCTGGATGGAGCCCCGTTGGACGGGGCACCGTTAGACGGAGCTCCGCTGGACAACCTTGACGGCTCACCCCTGGCCTGGGACCCTGCCTCCCTGGATGGGGTGCCTGTTGATGACATCGACGGGGTTCCCCTGGGTGCACCCATGGAGGACATTGACGGAATGCCTTGTAAGTCAATCTGGCAGAATTTCTGTGAAAAATGGAAACCATGAAAGTGTTACAAGATGTGGACTTGATGTAAGTTTGTGTTCTGCAGTGGATGACCTGGCCCACTCAAGAGTGGCTCTATCTAAATGGGAGAGGGTGGACGATGCTGACGCTCTCCCACAAGGTACTGTCAGCACTGTCAACCCAACAATCATATCTCTACTCCTAACCTAATGCTCACCCTGCCTACAGCTCCTAACCTACAGCTCACCCTGCCTACAGCTCCTAACCTACAGCTCACCCTGCCACTTCCTCTTTCAGCTAACACTGAATCCAAATGGGACACTTTGGGAGAGCGAGACTTGGGGGATGACCTGAATGCCAGGTAAGAACCCGGTGCAGGCACTCTTCCCCATCACTGAAACCCAACTCATCACAGAGTAACTGTAATGTAGCATGTGCTGCTGTTGAGTGCTGTCTTCCAGCTCCAGTCCTCCAGTACCCCCAACAGTACAGTTTTGTTGTAACCCTGGACAAAACAAAGGGCTTAATGATTAGAATCAGGTGTGCTTGTAGTACTGTTGGGAGAACTGGAGATGGGACATTTTGTTAGAGATTAGTTGACTGGCAACAAATTGTTGCTACATTTGGGGGAAACTTCATCGAGTTTGTTTGGAACAAATCGTAGATTGCTGCGGGCTGACAAGATAAAGGTAAACAGGCAAGGAGATTGAGTCTAAAACAACTAACTTAACTTGGTGTGTCCCTAGATCAATCCCTTTCTGGAGACCTGATTGCTGCTAAAATTATTTCTAAAATGGGAAACAAATTGAAATGTTTGTATGATATTTTAACATCAAAGTTAAGAAACTGCTTGTGTCATGTTGATTATGCCTGCTCTGCTTGGTATAGTGGGCTATCAAAAAAAGCTGAAAGAGAGAATGCAGGTCATGCAAAATAATGTTATCAGGTATATGCTGAATGTTCCCCCTAGGACCCACAATGTTATCAGGTATATGCTGAATGTTCCCCCTAGGACCCACAATGTTATCAGGTATATGCTGAATGTTCCCCCTAGGACCCACAATGTTATCAGGTATATGCTGAATGTTCCCCCTAGGACCCACAATGTTATCAGGTATATGCTGAATGTTCCCCCTAGGACCCACATAATGTTATCAGGTATATGCTGAATGTTCCCCCTAGGACCCACATAATGTTATCAGGTATATGCTGAATGTTCCCCCTAGGACCCACATAAGGGTACAGGAGTTCTGGAGAGGTGGGCTTGTTGCCTATGGAGTCCAGAGTGGACCAACTTACACTTAATCATACGTTTGACATCTTAAATGATTGTGCCCCAGGTTACATGAAAAACCACATTGGTATGGTCTATAACCAACAGTCACCATACCAGAGCTAGTATTATGTCTTGTAAAATCCCAAGAGTAAACAGTGCTGTGAGGATGACATTTTTCTATACAGGCATTTGTTTATGGAATAGCCTCCCCCGGAGATCAAGAAAAAATAGCTTTAAAAAGCAGGCAAAGGTTTTCATTTGGACAAGGTTGTCTAAGTAAGAGAAACCACTCCACTGCCCCTTGTGTCCCTACTGCTGGTCAGGTGTATTATTTGAAGGATCGGTATGATGTGCAATTCATAGATTGTTTTAATGTGAAATTAATATTGTTGATTTTTAAGGTTAGGGAAAAGTGACACTTTAGAATGTCAATATACATGAATGGTTGTTTAATTTTGTCTTGCCTTTTAATCATTTGTTTTTACCATCACGGTCCACTTTGGAAACAAGCATTTTAATTAATACTTTAAAGTGATATCCTCTGGGTCCACATTGTACATTTTGTTGTATATGTCTGTTACCCAAAATAAATTCTCCCCCTGGTCCACAGTGCTAACATTAAGGGAGATGGGAAGTCCGAGGACGACAGCAGCGATGATGACAGCCCCTCTAAGTACGACAATGCTGACTTCAAGAGCTCCCTCAGCAGTTTTGAGATGTCTGAAAGCAAGAGGAGCCGGCTGAGAGAGCTGGAGGTAAGCACAGTCAACATTGTCTACTAGGACCAAGTAACACAGCACGTGACACACTGCAGCAGACCTTCAGACTCAGTCCATACCGGTCAACTGACTAATACTTATACATTCAGTGCCTTCAGAAAGTATTTACACCCCTTCACTTATTCCACATTTTCTTGTTGCAGTCTGAATACAAAATTGATTTGTTTCTCACCCATTTACACACAACACATTTATTTATAAAGCCCTTTTTACAGCAGCAGATGTCAAAGTGCTATACAGAAACCCCAAACAATGCAGAAGCACAGTGGCTAGGACAAACTCCCTAGAAAGGCAGGAACCTAGGAAGAAGCCAGGCTCTGAGGGGTGGCCAGTCCTCTTCTGGCTGTGCCGGTTGGAAATTATAAGAGTACATGGCCATGTAAGGACAAGTGAACAAATTTAAATAAGTATTCACACCACTGAGTCAGTACTTTGTAGAATCACCTTTGGCAGAGATTACAGTGAGTCTGAATTGTGCAACATTGGCCCATTTATTTTCAAAATTCTTCAAGCTCTGTCAAATTGGTTGTTGATCATTACTAGACAACCATTTTCAGTTATTGCTGTAGATTTTAGTCAAAACTAACTCAGCCACTGTCTTCTTGGTAAGCTACTCCAGTGCAGGACATAGATTAACAAGAATCTAAGCTTTCTGTCCAATTTACAGTAGCTATTGTTTGAGTGCAATTTAACATAGTTATTACTAAACAAATTAGGCACATTTGGGCAGTCTTGATACAACATGAACCATTGTATTTCTGTTCATCAGATCAGTCAAACTTTGCTTCCATCTAGTGGCCAAAATCTGAATTGCACCTGGGCTGGAATTATGCATTTCAAAGATAGTACACAAATGTTTTTATCTTCTTCTCTCTTTGTATCATCTTTTACCAGATGTGTGTTACATTCCTTTCAAATGGTACCAAGAATATGCATATCCTTGCTTCAGGGCCTGAGCTACTGGCAGTTAATTTGGGTATGAAAATTGAGAAAGGGGTGGATCCTTGAGTTTAGAGTAAATTCTTAATTGTGGGTTAACAACATGTTTACCTTGTCAGCTCAGGGACAAGGTAAAAAAATGTTACACTATTATTGCACACAGTTCAACTTATGTGACTTGTTATGCATATTTTTAACCCTGAACTTATTTAGACTTGCCATAACGAAAGGGGATGAATACTTGACTCAAGACATTTCAGCTTTTCATACATTTTTGTAGGCTAGTGACAAAAAAAGCGAAATTATCAATTTTAAATTCAGGCTGTAACAAGATGTGGAAAAAGTAAAGGGGTCTGAAAGCAAAACCCGAATACGCTTGGCAGTTTGTTTGATTTCCATTAATTTATGCAACAATTGGACTCAATGTGTCTCTGCTGCAGGTGAAGGTGATGAAGTTCCAGGATGAGCTGGAGTCTGGGAAGAAGCCCAGGAAGTCAGGGTTAAACATGCAGAAACAGGTGGCGCACTACAGGAACAAGCTGTTGCAAAAGGTGAGTTTCTAGTGTACTTTTATTTCATAAGCCCAGCAGTAAGGGAAACTGTCCAGATACCATGAAGTTGCAGGTTTAATTGTGACTTTAAAGAAAACTTCACCGGTTGCAATGGCTCCACATGTTCTGTTTACCTCAGGAGTTTGATAAGGATGACAAGGAAAAGAGAGAGAGATCCATTCCAAAATCAAAAGAGCGATCAAAGAAGGATGAGCGGAGAGACAAGGCGGAGGAGACCTGTAAAGGACGGGACAAGGAGAAGAGTAAAAGGAGTCAAGACCGGGACAGGGGACGGAGTAGAGACACAGAGGAGCGGACACAGAAATACAGAGGACATTCTCCCGCAAAGTAAGGCCTATGTGAAACCATTGTTCCATTTAATTTGTGTTCAGCATTCTATACTTGTGCTGACTCACCCCTATCCCACCCTTCCAACAGAATAAAGTCAAAGTCTCCCAAGAAGTCCAAGCGGTCCCGGTCGCCCTCGCCAGTCAGGAAGACGTGGAGGCGGTCTAGCTCCCGGTCGCCACACCGCTCCCACAAAAAGACTAAGAAGAGCAAACACTGATCCTGAGCCCTCTCCCCCTGAAGCAGCCAGGCGGCTTTCATGGACTGCCCTGCTCCACCAGTGCTGACCATGCCACACGCTTCTTTCCCACAATGCCTCTGAACTGCCTCTGCAGACCAACTGACAGCTGTTTCCCTCTGCAGTGAAGATTTGGCAATTTTTTTGTAAGATGAACATTGTTTGTACAGTTGTTTTCCCGTCAGGTTGTTTTTAAACCCCATTCAGATTGCGACTAGTTCCTGAGACAATAAATCACTCTTGGCAATGTGTCTGTGTTGTCATCCATGCTCCAGGATGGGGAATGGATTAGCTGAGGGTACCACGTCATGTCATTTAGCCTTTCTAAACAGCATTGGAAACTAATCTCATCTCCATGGAAAAAATAGAATGAGAGCACTTTATAAATGAAAACCATTATCCTTAAAAAGTGGTTCCATTTTATTTTTCATAACATAAGACACAGCTGTACCTGAAATGATTGGAGTTGGTTTTAATTTTAAGACTGACATTCCTGGCAAGGAGGAGAGGGTACTAGAAAAGCAGTGAAGTTAAGAGTAAGACAGTGCCCGTTAAAACTGACAAAAAGCTTCCATTAGTGTCATAACCGTCCACACTGCACTTGTTTAACCAAATTCTGGTCTGATCCAGTCTCACAAACCTGCTTTACTTTAAACACAGTGCACTTGTTCTTTGTGACAGGACATCTGTGAGCCACTTCCGCCACCATCATCATCCTCTACTTTAGGGTCCCTGTTCTCCGGAGGGTTAACTCCTCCCTCCCGGAGCACTCACCAGTAGGAAATTGTCCAGTTTTAGAAGCATTGGCAGGGTAACGGGTTGCTCTGCCTCCATGGTAGGACTGTACACTGGCACACTGACAAGAGTTCAGTATATGTTCAGGGTGAAGCCTTTAAGGCAGAAGTGTTCAGTATTTTTTTACATTGATGAAAACTTTAATGGCGCCGGTGAAGTCAGCAGAGAGCAGAACCTCTGTATGATCGGCCTTCAGAGCCCCTGTGGACAAGAAATACCATGTTAAGCATTGAAAGTATACAAAAGTGTTTTACTATCCACTCAACACATCAGTTTATGGTAATCCCTCTGATTAGTCTAAGCATATAGAAACAGGTCTCTCAACCGGCATGCTGTACCTGAGGGAATGGTCTCGGAATCAGTGGAGTCCACGCTCTTACACTCTGCTTCGGCCCCAGCCCCCGCTTTCTCTGCCCCCGCCTCTTGGGGGACGATCAGGTTAGGATGGGGGGCGAAAATGGCCGATGTCACTACTGCATTGTGGGCTGAAAGACAAGACTAGACTTAGCGGAGGGACACTACAACCAAACCAACCAGACTTTCATGTTACCAACTGTAAAGACCTGAGCACCACTACAGTATCTAGGTACCTTTAATTCCCTCCCAGAAGTCATTGCGGTCTCGTCGTACGGAGGTAAACTTGCTCAGATCATGGTAGGTGCTCCAGATGTACACGTACTTGTCTTCTGAGCCACTCACAATGAACGAATAGTCATGGCTGGAAAATAAAGAGTGTAGCCGTTCCTCACGATTTGTTGACCGGCAACATTGAACAACATGGCGGACTGAGGTGGAGCTGTTCTCACCTGAAGCTGGCTTTGATCTGACTACTGCTGTTGACATAACCCTTGTACTTCATGGACAGAGACAGGTCCCGCAGGTCATACAGGCGGATCCTGCAGTCATTGGAGGTTACCAGAATCTAATAACAAAATAAAGAGACTTAGCTAACGAACAACTGTCACTAGCAACGTACCCTCAATTTGAAGTTACAGTTTCAGACAGTGGTCAAGGAGGCTACTGTGGCTATTTGGTCATAATGTAGGCCTACCAGAGTGGCTTACCATCAAAAACAATAGAGAAAATTCATCCCATAACATTTTAACATGATAGCAGTTTATCATTCAGCCTACTGTAGCAGCCTTTGTGTGGTGTTCAATGTAGACCTACATTCCATGAGACTTTAAAAAAAACATGCAGGGCTTGACAACCTGTTTATCCACTTGTCCGTCAGATAAGGAGGTGACTGAAAATGTGTCTGATGCAAGAAACCACCTTATAAAATGCATTATTATTCCCCAACCATTATTACAGACAATCAGACAAATGATACTACCCTCTGCCATTAGCTACTTAGCTTATTCAAGCCTGTCTCAAAATACAACACCCATTAAGACACCAAAAAAAGCTCTTTACCTGACTCACTTTTCAAAGATGTCTAGAAATGTACTCGTTTTGTGCTCTTATAGGAAGCAATCACACCCCCAAATTATCTATAATATGGGCTAATAACTCACTAACTATTAAATTATATGAACAAATGTGCACACGCGGCTACATGCAGCTCTTGCTTTGATCTCAGAACAAGCATCTACTCACGACCGCTCACCCTGGACACAGTCCAGTTCAAAGTGAATGGCACAGATCCATACACTGCATTTGGAAAGTATTCAGACCCCTTGACTTTTTCCACATTTTGTTACATTACAGCCTTATTCTGTAATGGATTTAATATTTTTTTTCCCCCCTCATCAAGGGGCTCCTGAGTGGTGCAGTGGTCGAAGGCACTGCATCTCAGTGCTAGAGTCACTACAGACCCTGGTTCGACTCCAGGCTTTATCACAACCGGCCGTGATTGGGAGTCCCATAGGGCGATGCACAGTTGGCCCAGTGTCATCCGGGTTAGGGTTTGGCAGTCAAAAAATAACACACACACCCCACCATAATGACAAAGCAGAAACAGGTTTATAGCCATTTTTAGACACATTTGCTTTGTCATTATGGGGTATTGTGTGTAGATTGAGGATTTTTATTTATTTAATCCATTTTAGAATACAGCTGTAACCTAACAAAATGTGGAAAAAGTCAAGGGGTCTGAATACTTTCCGAATGAACTTTATATGACAATTGTCTATTTGCATATAGGCCTACTGCAGCTCTGATTGGTCATGCCCCAAAGGTCTGTGTAGAGTATGGGCGTGTCAATAAAATGGAATCTTACTCCGATGCATTCTAGCCTACCTACTACAAAATCTCTTGCATAGTTAGTTTTGCATAGTAAGTCTTGCATAGTTTGTTTTGGTATGTTGAATTGAAAGTGGATAATAATGCGTTGATTCAATCACAATTCCCACAGTAAAGGGAAATGTTAATAGTGTTAACTAAGGGGGAAAACTAGAGAAAGTTGAGTGAAGTTCAATCTTGTGTTTCTCTGCGTGGGCTGATATTTCTTCTGTGCGGCAGTCCCGGGAAGCTGCATGCCCACAGCTTAGTGGGAACATTGGTCACTAGTATGTCATCTCCAGAGAGGCATGTCTGTGGAAAGTTCATCAGAACATGGCTATACCTTGTTCTCTCCAGGCAGAGGCTCGATGCCTGTGATTTTCCGTCCCACTCGGTTCCTGCCTCTGGTTGACCGTACATGGATCTGGGTGTGGTATTTAAGGCGCTGAAAAAAGAAACAACTTAGAAATGGTAAACCATATCCTGTGTTCCTCATTTTCATAATTATGTTCAGTCATTGTAATGCTCATCAAAGAATCATCAAACATAGGCTGAAATAATGATTCTTCAAACTTGAGGAACAGTGTATAATTCTCCCTCCACCGTACCTCTGTGTCGTAGAAGATGCAGCGGCCATCGTAGGTGCCAATGACAGCATACTTCCCGTTCTGGCAGAAGTTGGCAGCAGTGATGAGGCGTGTTTGTCCATCCACCTCATTCCACAGAGCTACCTTCTTGTCTGGGATGTTCCACAGACGCAGTTTCCCATCCAGAGAGCCACTCAGAAAGTACCTGTCATCCTAGGAGAAATAACAGATCATTAGTCTGGCTATCACAGTCAGAACACAAATACAGCCAACTCATTCTGCACTTAAAAAGGTCCATACTTAAACCTAAACATGCACTAACAAAGGCACACAAGCTCACAGAGGCCCACTTACTCTGGGATGGAAAGCGATGGCTGTGACAAAGTCAATATGCTGAAAGCAGCATAGACACTCTCTCCTGGATATGTGCCACAGTCGGACTGTCTTATCCATTGACGAGGAAAGCAGGAAGTAGTTCTGGAAACAAAGAACACAGGAAATATTAGGACACAGTGTACAGTCATTTGGGAGTGTTGTTTTTTTTAAAGGGGGAGGAGGAAAGGGATTTGGAGTATCACCTTTGACCAGGACAGGTCAAGCAAGTCAGCTGTATGACCCTTGTACTTGCAGAACGGGATTTGGCGGAAGGGGAGATTCTTGTCCTCAGGGTCTTCAGGAACACTGCTCATCTGGGAACAGAAGACACTTGTCTGTCAGACTGGTGCTGAGGTCTGAATGGTAACACTGGTTAAGTTAGACCTTCTAGACAACTGGGTGTGATTGAGCTATTACTTCCTCCTTTAGTGGTTTGAGTTAACACAAATAAACCATGCATCTGATTATATCACAGACGGGTCCTAACCTTACTCACCCCACCGTCCGTGTCTGATTTGGAGGAACACAGGCTTTCCTGAGAGGGAGAGGGAGACACACGACCTGGTTGACAACATAAAGGGAGGAACCATGAGAAACCCACCAAACAAGCCTTACATTTTCTAAAGGTGTGGTAGAGAGAGAAACTAAACTACTCATGGTCTACCTACCTTCAGTGTTGTACTTTGCCCTCATGTTGTTGAAGTAGTCAAAGGAATTTTTCAGAACCCAGATTCGCACCACGTTGTCCTGGCCTGCTGTCGCCAACAGCCTCCCGCAGTGAGAGAACTTCATGGTCCACACTGCACCCTGAGGGAACCACAGAACAAGGGTTTGGCAAAATATACATATACTCACGTTTTACATCTACATTCATGGTAACATGTGCTTCAGTCATGGCAGTAGTCAATTGTTTAATGGAATGAAAGCACTGACACATTAACACAATATCTTACCATGTGTTCTCCGCTCAGGTCCTGGACCACCTTGACCTGATCAAAGTCGAAGGGGCCCTTGAAGCTGTGGGCTGCCTTGAACTTGACAGGCCGGGTGTAGGGCATCCCCTCATCGTCACTGGACGACGGGTCATCCTGGTCGTTATGGAAAACTGAGACAACAACCACGCAGTGAGACTAAACAGCAGCAACACTACTGACCAACTGATGAAGAGCAAATACAAAAATATGTCCATCATGAAAACAAGCAGGCATGTGATTGGGGTGGGGCTTGGCATACCTTCATCACGGACACTCTTCACCTTGTTGACGGCCTTCTCCCCATACTCCTCAGCCAGATGCTTGGCCCTCTTCACAGACTTGCCCAGGAACTTCTTCAGCCGAGTGCTGGGGGAGTGAAGACAGAGGAGACAAAACTCCATGAACTTTATCACAGGCTCTGTCACAGCAGCAGAGAGGAAAGACTGTAACCACAGCAAGAGGCAGGGCACTGTTCCAAGTCTTACGTTTTCTGTTTCAGCTTCCCTCCGTCTGTGTCAGTCAGCGGAGCCTGGCCTCTGTCATCATCATCGGACTGTGCTGCGTCATTCCTGACAGGAAAAAAAAGGAACAAACGGTGAAATCGTCTGTATTGCTGCATGTGAGTGCTACTCACTATATCCTCACCAAAGCAATCTGTTAGCACAGGGTAATGATTATATAGCTGTATGTTTTTTAACCATATACCAGGGATTGGTGTGAGCCCATGAGATATTAGAATAGTTGAAGTAATAGGAGAGCAGTTCTTACGTGATGTACTCCTTGGTCCTCCTCATGATGTGTAATGTGAGTGGGTTGATCCCTGTAGGAAGCTTCTCCTCTGCCTGGATCAGAGGGATCTCCTCCCCAGTGTCCAGATTCTTGATCATCACACTCGCCAGGATCTCCTATTACAGAGACAGCACACCCAATCAATGAATTTGAAACACACACTCAAAAAGGTATGTGTAGACAGAAGCAAACCTCTACAAAAGGAGCTGAAGGCTGGATGAATGGAAGACACAGAGACGACGATATGTACCTCATCAGTCAGCTCTCTGCCAGAGTTGGAGCGTGGGCGCTGAGGACCTAGAGAGTCATCAATGGGACCGGATGCCTGCTCATCCTCCTGTGGGAACACAAACAGGTGTTAACTAACGGGTATTCAAAATTGTTGAAGGCTGTTGAAAGAGGACAACATAGAACTAAAAGTAAATCAACACGCTGCTCTTAAAGTGTTTAGTCAGAAAAGGACTGGGTCTTCGTCAGGACAAAGTGTTCACCAGGTGCAGAAGAATATATACAGTGCATTCGGAAAGTATTCAGACCACCTTCCTTTTTCCACATTTTGTTACGTTACAGCCTTATTCTAAAATTGATTGTTCCCCCCCTCATCAATCTACACACAATACCCCATAATGACAAAGCAAAAACAGATTTAGACATTTTTTGCAAATGTATTAAAAATAATAAACTGAAATAAGACATTTACATAAGTATTCAGACTCTTTACTCAGTACTTTGTTGAAGCACCTTTGGCAGCGATTACAGCCTCGAGTCTTCTTGTTTATGACGGTACAAGCTTGGCACACCTGTATTTGGGGAACTTCTCCCATTCTTCTCTGCAGATCTTCTCAAGCTCGGTCAGGTTGGATGGGGAGTGTCGCTGCACAGCTATTTTCAGGTCTCTCCAGAGATGTTCTATCAGGTTCAAGTAAGGGCCACTCAAGGACATTGAGACTTGTCCCAAAGCCACTCCTGCATTGTCTTGGCTGTGTGCTTAGGGACGTTGTCCTGTTGGAAGGTAAACCGACGCCCCAGTCTGAGGTCCTGAGCGCTCTGGAGCAGGTTTTCATCAAGGATCTCTCTGTACTTTGCTCTGTTCAGCTTTCCCTCGATCCTGACTAGTCTCCTAGTCCCTGCCGCTGAAAAACATCCCCACAGCATGATGCCGCCACCACCATGCTTCACTGTAGGGATGGTGCCAGGTTTCCTCCAGATGTGACGCTTGGTATTCAGGACAAACAATTCAATCTTGGTTTCATCAGACCAGAGAACCTTGTTTATCATGATCAGAGTCCTTTAGGTGCCTTTTGGCAAACTCCAAGCGGGCTGTTATGTGCCTTTTACTGAGGAGTGGCTTCCGTCTGGCCACTCTAACAAAGGCTTGATTAGTGGAGTGCTGCAGAGATGATTGTCCTTCTAGAAGGTTCCTCCATCTCCACTTTGAGGCTCTGTCAGACTGACCATCGGGTTCTTGGTCACCTCCCTGACCAAGGTCCTTCTCCCCTGATTGCTCAGTTTGGCCAGGCAGCCAGCTCTAAAAAGGCCTTGGTGGTTCCAAACTTCTTCCATTTAAGAATGATGGAGGCCACTGTGTTCTTGGGGACCTTCAATGCTGCAGACATTTTTTGTTACCCTTCCCCAGATCTGTGCCTCGACAATCCTGTCTCGGAGCTCTTAGGACAATTCCTTCGACCTCATGGCTTGGTTTTTGCTCTGACATGCACTGTCAACTGTGAGACCTTTATATAGACAGGTGTGTGTGCCTTTCTAAATCATGTCCAATCAATTGAATTTACCACAGGTGGACTCCAATCAAGTTGTAGAAACAGCTCAAGGATGATCAATGGAAACAGGATGCACCTGAGATCAATTTCGAGTCTCAGCAAAGGGTCTGAATACTTATGTAAATAAGGTATTGTATTTTTAATAAATTAGCAAAAAAAATACTAAAAACCTGTTTTTGCTTTGTCATTATGGAGTAGTGTGTGTAGATTGATGAGGAAAAAATAGAATGTAACACATTTTAGAATAAGGCTGTAACGTAACAAAATGTGAAAAGGGGAAGTGGTCTGAATACTTCCCGAATGCACTGTACTTCTTGGGCAACAATTTGTGAACCCGTGTGCTGTGCCAATGGAACGCATGGGAAACTACCAACTGACCTGTGCTGTGACCACCTTGTCCCCGCTGGTGGCGCTGGCCAAGTCCAGAGAGTGCTGCAGATCCTTGGTGATGCCTCTCACTGTGCTGCTGGGAGACACCAGGCCACACGACTCCTCTGGCTCCGCTGCACACAAAGGCCAATCACACAGCAGACACGCAAGGTCAAAGGTCAACACAGTAACCTTGTCTCCATGGTTAAACAATTAAATTACCTACAACCTTAATTTTAATAGAATTTATAAGTAGTAGGTGTGGGAACAGAAGTGAACATTTATGAGAGGTCAAGCAATGTATTTACGCCCTGTAGGAAAATGTTAAATTGACATGCATATCAGCATTCAGTCTATTGACCTTATGCAATTGGGTGTGTGGAGAAACAAGTACAGCGTTATTTACCATCCAGTCCTGTGGGCCTCAAACACTCCTGGGACTTCTTGCTGAGGGGTAGAGCAGGTCGGGATGGGGGAGGTGGTCGAGGAGGAGGAGCTCCGCTGGGAGGAGGAGGGCGTGAGGGCGGAGGCTTCTTGGTGCTGGCCACAATGTCAGGCTCTACAGTGAACTGCCGTGGGGGTTTAGAAGGCCCAGGGTCGGTGGAGTCACCTGGCTTCTTGTCTGTGAGGGGTACCTGGTCTAGGATGTCTGCAGGTCTCTGCTCCCTGTCCTCTGCAGACACCCGGGGTAGGTCAGGGAGGTCCGGCGGGAGGTCCGGCGGGAGGTCTGGTTGATTCTGGCCCTGACCCAGGGTGCTGGTGATGTCTGGGGGCTGGACGTGCTCCTGTGACCCAACCGACGGGCCGGGAATGTCTGGGAGAACCATGGAACACGCTCCCTGCTGTTCCTGAGGCTGCTCTGATCTCTCAACCACAGGCTGAGAGTCCACAGCAGGATGCTCTGGTTCTACAGGGGCCTTATTCTCCTTCTTCACCTCCGACTCCGCCCTCGTCTCAACATCACTCTCTCCCATCAGCAGAGCCTCCTCCGCCACACTTCCCTTCTGGCTCTCCTCAATGATGCTGTCGATGATCTAGGAGGAACAAGACATCACAGATGAAAACATTATCATCCAAAGGGATGTTCTCATAACAGGATGTTCCTCTAATGAGGAGATTGTTCTTGTATTCAGTCACGGTGAAAGAGGGGTGTGGAGAAGGATTAGACAGACACATGTTGAGGGGCTGTGTGCGTTGATTTTAAAGAGCGACTGCCCCTAAAAACCAACTAATCCCTTTGAAAACAGCATGTGGCATCAATATGAGTCAGAAACATTTATTCTAGTGTCAAAATTGACTACAGTGTAAATAGGATAATTTTGAGAAACAGAAACTTAGCAAAAAAAGAAACGTCCTCTCACTGTCAACTGCGTTTGTTTTCAGCAAACTTAACATGTGTAAATATTTGTATGAACAAAAGATTCAACAACTGAGACAAACTGAGCAAGTTCCATAAGACACGTGACTAACAGAAATGGAATATTGTGTCCCTGAACAAAGGGGGGGGGGGGGTCAAAAGTAAGTCAGTATCTGGTGTGGCCACCAGCTGCATTAAGTACTGCAGTGCATCTCCTCCTCATGGACTGCACCAGATTTGCCAGTTCTTATTGTGAGATGTTACCCCACTCTTCCACCAAGGCACCTGCAAGTTCCCTAACATTTCTGGGGGGAATGGCCCTGGCCCTCACCCACCGATCCAACCGTCTCCCAGAAGTGCTCAATGGGATTGAGATCCGGGCTCGTCGCTGGCCATGGCAGAACACTGACATTCCTGTCTTGCAGGAAATCACGCACAGAACGAGCAGTATGGCTGGTGGCATTGTCATGCTGGAGGGTCATGTCAGGATGAGCCTGCAGGAAGGGTACCACATGAGGGAGGAGGATGTCTTCCCTGTAACGCACAGCGTTGAGATTGCCTGCAATGACAACAAGCTCAGTCCGAAGATGCTGTGACACACCGCCCAAGACCATGACGGACCCTCCACCTCCAAATTGATCCCGCTCCAGAGTACAGGCCTCGGTGTAACGCTCATTCCTTCGACGATAAACGCGAATCCGACCATCACCCCTGGTGAGACAAAAACGCAACTCATCAGTGAAGAGCACTTTTTACCAGTCCTGTCTGGTCCAGCGACGATGGGTTTGTGCCCATAGGCGACGTTGTTGCCGGTGATGTCTGGTGAGGACCTGCCTTACAACAGGCCTACAAGCCCTCAGTCCAGCCGCTCTCAGCCTATTGTGGACAGTCTGAGCACTGAGGGAGGGATTGTGCGTTCCTGGTGTAACTCAGCATTTGTTGTTGAAATCCTGTACCTGTCCCGCAGGTGTCATGTTCGGATGTACCGATCCTGTGCAGGTGTTGTTACACGTGGTCTGCCACTGCGAGGACGATCAGCTGTCCATCCTGTCTCCCTGTAGCGCTGTCTTAGGCGTCTCACAAAACGGACATAGCAATTTATTGCCCTTGCCACATCTGCAGTTCTCATGCCTCCTTGCAGCATGCCTAAGGCACGTTCACGCAGATGAGCAGGGACCCTTGGGCATCTTTCTTTTGGAGTTTTTTCAGAGTCAATAGAAAGGCCTCTTTGGTGTCCTATGTTTTCATAACTGAGGCCTTAATTGCCTACCGTCTGTAAGCTGTTAGTGTCTTAACGACCGTTCCACAGGTGCATGTTCATTACTAATTAATGGTTCATTGAACAAGCATGGGAAACAGTGTTTAAACCCTTTTGCAATGAAGATCTGTGAAGTTACTTGGATTTTTACTAATTATCTTTTAAAGACAGGGTCCTGAAAAGGGGACGTTTCTTTTTTTGCTGAGTTAAAAATATTTTTCCTAATATAAATGTTAGAATTTAAGAAGAGAAGGCAGATAAAACGTCTTTACCAAAAGCAATCACTTTTGCGTGTGAAAACACAGAATCCTCCTCCCTCCACGTGTTTGTTTACATCACTTTTGTTTAAACAAACCCCCTCAATAGGGATCCGCGTGCAAAAGAACACGTCGTTTGTGACTGAAAAGCCCTATACGGATTGACCAACTATGGTTTATATCCCCTACCGAAGGACGCTATCATACGGAATAGGTGGTTGGTGTTTGTTGGTCCCCAGAGCAGTTGCAGTGAGTATACAGGTATCGAGACCATAGACGGTTAGTTATGTATATTTTGATAACTATCATTGCTAGCGTCGCTGACGTTAGCCAGCTGGCTAACGTTAGCCTACCACAATACAACTTGGATTTGGCTCAGAAATACAACATTTCAAAAGAAGGTAAATAATTAGTAGGAAAACCTTTGGTCATAATTGTGATGTCGCCAGATTGACTTTAGATGCTGTATAACTTTAGCCTGTTAATTAAGACTGAGGGGACCACTATTTTAGCTAGCTAACATTACCAAAGCTAGCCATTTTTGACGTGCTTTGATCACGCACTCCGTAGCCGATGTGAGCAAGACCTTTGAAACAGGTCAACATTCACAAGGCCACGGGGCCAGACGGATTCCCAGCATGTGTAATCAGAGCATGCTTGGACCAACTGTCAAGTGTCTTCACTGACATTTTCAACCTCTCCCTGACCAAGTCTGTAATACCTACATGTTTCAAGCAGACCACCATAGACCCTGTGCCCAAGAACACTAAGGTAACCTGCCTAAATGACTACCGCCCCATGGCACTCACGTCGGTAGCCATGAAGTTCTTTGAAAGGCTGGTCATGGCTCACATCAACACCATTATCCCAGAAACCCTAGACCCACACCAATTTGCATACCGCCCTAACAGATCCACAGATGTGCGATTGAGATTGCGTCTCCACACTGCCCTTTCCCACCTGGAAAAAAGGACCACCTATGTGAGAATGCTATTTATTGACTACAGCTCAGCATTCAACACCATAGCGCCCACAAAGCGCATCACTAAGCTAAGGACCCTGGGACTAAACACCTCCCTCTGCAACGGATTCTGGACTTCCTGACAGGCTGCCCCCAGGTGGTAAGGGTAGCAACAACACAGCCACGCTGATCCTCAACAATGGGGGGGCCTCAGGGGTGTGTGTTTAGTCCCCTCCTGTACTCCCTGTTCACCCACGACTGCGTGGCCAAGCACGACTCCAACACCATCATTAAGTTCGCTGACGACACAATGGTGGTAGACCTGATCACCGACAACGATGAGACAGCCTATAGGGATGAGATCGGAGACCTGGTCGTGTGGTGCCAGGACAAAACCTCAACGTGATCAAGACAAAGGAGCTGATCGTGGGCTACAGGACTGTAGTGGAACGGGTTGAGCGTTCAAGTTCCTTGGTGTCCCCATCACCAACAAGGCCAGCATCCCGGAGTCGCCTCTTCACTGTTGACGTTGAGACTGGTGTTTAGCGGGTACTATTTAATGAAGCTGCCAGTTGAGGACTTGTTTCTCAAACGAGACACTAATGTACTTGTCCTCTTGCTCAGTTGTGCACCGGGGCCTCCCACTCCTCTTTCTATTCTGGTTAGAGCCAGTTTGCACAGTACGTTGAAAGAGAGTAGTACACAGCATTGTATGAGATATTCAGTTTCTTGGCAATTTCTCACATGGAATAGCCTTCATTTCTCAGAACAAGAATAGACTGACGAGTTTCAGAAGAAAGGTCTTTGTTTCTGGCCATTTTGAGCCTGTATTTGAACCCACAAATGCTGATGCTCCAGATACTCAATTAGTCTAAAGAAGGCCAGTTTTATTGCTTCTTTAAAATCAGCACAACAGTGCTAACATAATTGCAAAAGGGTTTTTTAATGATCAATTAGCCTTTTAAAATGATAACCTTGGATTAGCTAACACAACGTGCCATTGGAACACAGGAGTGATGGTTGCTGATAACGGGCCTCTGTACGCTTACATAGATATTCGATTTTTTAAAAATCAGCCGTTTCCAGCTACAATTGTCATTTATAACATTAACAATGTATTTCTGATCAATTTGATATTTTAAATGGACATTTCTAAGTGACCCCAAACTTTTGAACATAAGTGTAAATTTGAGGACATAATATGGCAGTTTTCTAATTATTTGCCTACTTCAGCCATCATATCATCATATATTATAATATTATAGTGGCATATTTCCATGCCACTAACTTTGTGTAATTTAGACAAAACCTTAACATCTGAGGTGCAACCCATGTCTCGGGCACAAATAAATAATGGATGCAGCGATGGTGGTACTATGTAGCTCATGTCTGACTACAACAGTGTACTAACTAGCAGCAACAAACTCAAACCAACCCAGGACCATAGCAAAACATGTTGCATAGTGTAACTGTCACCATTCTGAATCTAATCCAATCTGGAGCTAGTCAGTCAACATCTGTAAAGCATAAAATTGGCTTTCAAACAAGATTACGTTATTTCTCGAACTATGTTTATAACTGATGGATGATGACGACAATCGTTGACCCTGGTTTTCTGTTCGACAAAGTGCACAGTTGGGTGCCAGACTGATTCCCTGGTCATAAATGGATGCCAGCACCTACCAGAAGAAGCATAGGTATCATAACATGCCCAGCAATGTGATAGCAATGGTTTAGTGACCTCCAAAAATAATTTTGTTCACTTGCTATTTTCACAGCTTGTCAGGCAAGACCTCTGAATAAAAGTGTCATCGCTCTTGCTGCTGGTGAGTCTCTAATCCACCTCTACGCAGACGACACCATTCTGTATACTTCTGGCCCTTCTTTGGACACTGTTAACAACCCCCCCAGACTAGCTTCAATGCCATACAACTCTCCTTCCGTGGCCTCCAACTGCTTTTAAATGCAAGTAAAACTAAATGCATGCTCTTCAACCGATCGCTGCCTGCACCTGCCCGCCCGTCCAGCATCACTACTCTGGATGGTTCTGACTTAGAATACGTGGACAACTACAAATACCTAGGTGGCTGGTTAGAATGTAAACTCTCCTTCCAGACTCACATTAAGCATCTCCAATCCAAAATTAAATCTAGAATCGGCTTCCTATTGGCTTCCTATTTCGCAACAAAGCATCTTTCACTCATGCTGCCAAACATACCCTCGTAAAACTGACCATCCTACCGATTCTCAACTTCGGCGACGTCATTTACAAAATAGCCTCCAATACCCTACTCAATAAATTGGATGCAGTCTATCACAGTGCCATCTGTTTTGTCACCAAAGCCCCATATACTACCCACCACTGCGACCTGTACGCTCTCGTTGGCTGGCCCTCGCTTCATACTCGTCGCCAAACCCACTGGCTCCAGGTCATCTACAAGACCCTGCTAGGTAAAGTCCCCCCTTATCTCAGCTCGCTGGTCACCATAGCAGCACCCACCTGTAGCACGCATTCCAGCAGGTATATCTCACTGGTCACCCCCAAAGCCAATTCCTCCTTTGGTCGCTTTTCCTTCCAGTTCTCTGCTGCCAATGACTGGAACGAACTACAGAAATCTCTGAAACTGGAAACACTTATCTCCCTCACTAGCTTTAAGCACCAGCTGTCAGAGCAGCTCACAGATCACTGCACATAGCCCATCTATAATTTAGCCCAAACAACTACCTCTTCCCCTACTGTATTTATTTAGCCCCTTTGCACCCCATTATTTCTACTTTGCACTTCCACTGCAAATCAACCATTCAAGTGTTTTACTTGCTATATTGTATGCACTTCACCACCATGGCCTTTTTTGCCTTTACCTCCCTTATCTCACCTCATTTGCTCACATTGCATATTGACTTATTTTTCTACTGTATTATTGACTGTTTGTTTTACTCCATGTGTAAATCTGTTGTTGTATGTGTCAAACTGCTTTGCTTTATCTTGGCCAGGTCGCAATTGTAAATGAGAACTTGTTCTCAACTTGCCTACCTGGTTAAATAAAGGTGAAATAAAAAATAATTTGACACAAGTACCCTTGTGACACCTCCGTTGTTGCCAGTCTTCCATGACTTCAATGAAAAGGCCCCGCCATAACGAGGCCTCTGATAGTGACCCGAATTGCTGCCCGAATGAACAACGACAGGTAATGTGTTTTATGTGGAAAGTTGTATAAAAAAAATCCCTCCCAGTCAACACCACCTCATAAGATTGCCTGTTGCAGTGGTTAGAGAGAGATCCAGTTTGCAGCCAAATATGCGGCATAGACAAGACTAGCAAGGGGGCCCTGAACAGCAACATGCCCTTACTGTGAGAATTCCTATGAATGGAACAGTAAGCCACATGTTGGAAAGTATCTGGCCAGCAACAGCTTTCACTGGCTCATAATTTGTACAAATACAGAAGGTAACCCACTTCATTACTTTGATAAATTGCTGCTTATTTTCTACTTCTTAGATGCATAAAAATTCCAGGGCATAACCTAGCCGGATGGAACGAGCCTGATCGCTGTGCTTGCCATTCTATTTCACTTCACATTTTATGATATCTGAAGTGAAATAGAAAGATTAACGCAGAAATTAGGTTGGTTCCACTATTGATCATGTAATCAGTGCTCTGTGTGACCACCAGTATTTTTGATGAGAGGCTAGGAGCTCATCTACGCTGCTATGCCCATCAATTGGGCTCTGGCAAAGACCTCGCCTCTTGCCTGCTCACCAACGGTTGTCGATGGGGAGAACAGAATTAGGTAGGTTTGGTCTGACCCATTCAAACTTCAACATAGCATATGTTTGTGTGTCATATCACCTATCCCTAACTGCCATTAGTAATAGAACAGTGACTGTTAACAGAGCATTCAGAAAGTATTCACACCCCTTGACTTTATCCACATTTTGTTGTGTTACAGCCTGAAATTAAAATGGATTACATTGAGATGTTGTGTCACTGGCCTACACACAATACCCAATAATTTCAAAGTGGAATAATGTTTTTCAAAATTGTACAAATAAATAAAAACTGAAAAGCTGAAATGTCTTCAGTCAATAAATATTTTGTTATGGCAAGCGTAAATACCTTAAGGAGTAAATGTTTTGCTTAACAAGTCACATATGTTGCATAGACTGTGTGCAATAAAAGTTTGAACATTAATTTTGAATGACTACCTCATCTCTGCACCCCACATACAATTACCAGGGAGGTTTTCCAATGACTCGCAAAGAAGAGCACGTAGATGTAAAAAAGAAATAAACATTGAATGCATGGTGAAGTTATTAATTACACTTTGGATGGTATCAATACACCCAGTCACTACAAAGATAAAGACATGCTTCCTAACTCAGTTGCCAGAGAGGAAGAAAACCACTCAGGGATTTCACCATGAGGCCAATGGTGACTTCAAAACCATTACATAGTTTAATGGCTGGGAAAGGAGAAATTTGAGGATGGATCAACATTGTCATTACTCCACAATACTAACCTAATTGACAGAGTGAAATGAAGGAATACTGTACAGAATAAAAATATTCCAAAACATGCATCCTGTTCACAAAAAGGCACTAAATTAACACTGCAAAAAAATTGGCAAAGCAGTATTTTTGGGGGTCCTGAATACAAAGTGTCATTTTTGGGGCAAATCCAATCCAGCACATTACAGAGTACCACCCTCCATATTTTCAGTTTATGGGTATGCTTGTAATCGTTAAGACTGGGGAGTTTTCAGGATAAAAAGTAACGGAATGGAGCTAAACACTGATCAACAACCAATTTGAATGTGGAATAAGTCAAGGGCCATGAATACTTTCTGAAGACACCGTATGTGTTCAGATGCATGAGATGCAGGAGAGACCTGGCACTCAACACATCCACAATGAGGTGATCACTAATAATGCAGTACAGCACAAATGTCCAGTAATAGCAACACCCTTTTCATTCCATGTATCACTGATGAACTCTGCCTATTTCTACTGATGGACTGGAGATGGTTTTGCCAAACGGCAGCCTCAGTCATTTGATGGCGAGACCATAATAGGGTAGGTTTTATCTGACCTGTTCAAACTTCCACATAGTACCTGTTTGTATGTCAGATATTACCTATCCTAACTGCCATTGGTAATAGAACAGTAACTATGTGTGTATGTGTTCACAGAAACATGTATGGAGCCAGCACATGGAGACGTGATGTTTCAGACTAACAGACAGGCTTGATACTGATGTTTCTGAATGGAGAGAGACCTGGCACTCGGCATTAAAATGTGCCAAGGTAGCCCCCATTAACACCAATAGGCACAGAATCTGTATCAACTGGGAATGAGAATGAAAGATGCACATTGTTATATTAGCAGAGCACCGCTTCTATGGTATGTTTATTCTACATGGACCTGTTATTACATTTGAAAGTTATCAACACACTTAGTTTAGAATATCTACATAAATTCAGCAATTGCATTCTTCTCATATTACTCTGTAGGCTACTGACCTATTCAAAGCTTCCTCCAGCATCTGCATATATTTATTGAACTCAGCCTGCAGGAGAAATGTTTGATGTGATTGTGTGGGGGGAAACAGTTGCAGGCAAGGTTCTGACCGATTGATGTGTCAAGAAACCCCCACATCAAACCACACCCCCAAACCAACTCAAATTTGGCTTCTGCCAGCATTTCTTGAGGAGTAAGCCAAAAGGGTGCAGGTTTTTTATTGAACCTTTAACTAGGCAAGATAGTTAAGAACAAATTCTTATTTAAAATGACGTTCTACACCGGCCAAACACGAACGACTCTGGGCCAATTGTGCACCACCCTATGGGACTTCCAATCACGCCCGGTTGCGATACAGCCTGGATTTGAACCAGGGTGTCTGTAGTGATGCCTCAAGCACTGAGATGCAGTGCCTTACACCGGTGTGCCACTCGGGACCCCGCAGTTCCCCTTTAATGATCTAGACCACTTAGTGGTGGTATACACCCCTCACTGGCAGTGTATCCATAGAACAGTGACAGACTAGCTACATTTACATAAAGCCCAGGACTCAGCCACCATAAAAAATAAACATTTAGACATGAACAACACATACTCAGTGACTTTAAAAAAAATCACAGGGAATAAAACAAAACTTTGTTTCATAATGACATTCACAATGCCCCATCTGAGTAGGGATTCATGAGCGTTGGCATAGATTTGAAGATAAGGAGGAAATACCTGGATGGGGTCATCTTGGCGTGCATCAAGTGAGGCCAGCCCAACAGCCACGTCCTCTGGTGGGTTCTCTACCACCCCCTGTAGGAACACAAAACAAAGGCACAAAAACAAAAGGGAGAGTCAAACAACCTCATACAGTGCATCCAAGCACTTTAAAATGCTGGGATGTGCTTATGTTTTGTAATATTTTACTAGTAAATGAGATGACAGCGTCCTGAATAGAGTCTTTAAAACACAACTTCACTGGCAACTCAGGACATGCAACAGCAAACTGCTTATTGCAAACAATCCCACTTAAAGTTGTGTTTTGAGTTAACTTTAACCTCAATAGAGCACTTAAAGGCCATCCTCTAGCTAGCTCATTTGAAAGTAGTTAACAGCAGATATGCCTTTTAAGTAATGATTTAACTAAAACCAGCACTCTGGGTTACAGTCTTTGATATGGCACTCCAAAGTTAAACTAAACTCTTTAAAAAGGAGATGGCTGTTAGAAACAAATGTTCAAAACTGTAAAATGCTAGTAAGAAGACATACCTGAGGTGTGGGAAGAACAAACTGTGTCAGTGTCCTAAGCAATAAAAAAGACAAGTAAAAATGTGTTAGTCACAAGACTAGTCCTGATATGGTTGTGCGTCAAAGAGACACACGTCAATCAGACTTCTCTCTCCCTTACACTTTGTTCACCGTGAAAACACAATTCCTGTTGGTAGACTTGGGGAATTGATCTCCCCACAACATTTGAATAATTAAAAGGATGGGGTAGAGTAAACAAGGCAAAATCATCCAGACAGATGAGCCGTTATTGTCAAATAATGATAACTAATGTTTTTGTTCCTTTATTAGCTACAGAAGAAACACAATGTATGAACAAAACAATGTTCTCTCTTGCTAACATCTGGTGCATCTCAATGGCCAGCATCATCTACGTCATATCTGAGAACGTTTCAATACCAATCACAGCATATAAAAAACACACGATAGTTCTTTAACAATAGCTGTAAGTAGAAAGGTCACTTACAATTTAGGCGATGGAGTAAAATTTATGTCTTCAGCAGCATCGTAGAATTCCTCTGTGTCACTATCTGACGCCATTTAGCTAGCTAACGTGAACTAGATATCGTAGAGGCCCTTCATGCATCTAAACTAAGGGAAATCGCTGCAATATTTATGTGTTCGGTTCGAAGTGATGAAGACTTCCAAAGTGTGCAGCAAATAAAAAAGTAATCGACTGAAAACTCACTTACTTCGCTAGGATACACCCAGATGTTGCTAGCTACTAAGTTGCTAATGCATTTGAGAGGCCACTCACCTGTATGTACTAGCTACCCCTAACTGGCTGCTAACGTAACCAGCTAGTTAATGAAGTTAGTTAGCGCTAGTTTTTACCTAGGTAACTACCAAGTTTATTGAATCAATTCATAAATACATACTCCGAACAAAATATCTAACGATAAAACGCCTGCCCATTAGCGTCTTCCTCAACAAGCAAAAAACAGGGCTGCAGCCGGGCCAAATGTAGCTAGCTTGTGTAATCACAAATAAGGAAGAACACACCAAAAGATTAATAACGCATACGGAAATCTCGCGATAACTTATCTGAGCCCACTTCCAAGCCCACCCTTCTCTTCTCCCCTCATATTGATGTAAATGAGAACTTGTTCTCAACTGGCCTACCTGGTTAAATAAAAGTTAAATAAAAAATACATTTTTTTTAAATATCCTCATGGTCCTCATGTGTACAGTACATGGCATGACTCTCTGATGGCTTCACAGTCGGACACCTTTGTAGCAAACAGTGAAACAAACACCCATTGTGGAACTCGAAACTGGGTATCTATTGCTAAACACTGCTCCAATAGAGTTAACCCACTTGAGCTTTTCTTGTCTGTTTCATGTTTTTCCATGCTGTGTGTGAACCCCAGGAAGAATAACTGCTGCTTTTGCAACTGCTAATGGGGATCCTAATAAAATACCACTTTGGGGGGATTGTATTGAGCCTAAGCAAGGGTCATCGTTACACTATTACAGAAAAAAAAGTACAATACGCATTAATCCTTCATTAACAGCCCTGAAAGAAGTAGACAATTGACCAAATCAGGTTCCCTCTTTGTTTAAATATGAAGGAGAGACGAGGACCATGAGCATATGAGAGGAGGAGAAGAGAGGAGTGGGCTTGGAAGTGGGCTCAGATAAGTTATTGTTGCAAAAGCAGCAGTTATTCTTCCTGGGGTTCACAGAAAACATTAAAAAAACATGAATCATTACATAATACAGAACGTTAATAGACAAGAACAACTCAAGTGGGTTAACACTATTGGAGCAGTGTTTAGCAATAGATACCCAGTTTCGAGTTCCACAATGGGTGTTTCACTGTTTGCTACAAAGGTGTCCGACTGTGAAGCCATTAGAAAGGCATGCCATGTACTGTACACATAAGAGACTTGGTATAGTGAAGGGTGGGAATTCACTCTCTGAATAGAGGGGATAGTGTAACAACCCTTGCATAGCAAGGCTCATCACAATCGCCCCAACCTTATTGAAACAGTGGTTAGTAGTCATTGGCTTGGGGAGCAAAAATAGTCTTCAGGTCTGAAGGAAAGAGTGTGGGTCATCGAACCAATTCAATTGCAGGGGTTCAGACCAGACTCAGAAATAAAACACACTTAATCTTGTTAAAAAAAATTGCAAAAAAGAATGCTATCAATAAAATTGATTTATAAATAAAACAAACAAGATCGATATTTACAGAACTCTTCTTTCTTCTATGAAGTTTCACAACTCCAGTAAATTGCATATTCTACCACCAGCTGGACCACGTCTACTTTGGTTGGTATTTAAGTTTTGTGACTATGAATAATATTGCCGTATGATCCTACCATTTACCAGCGTGGCTACGTCACGGTCCTTGCAAACGACCATTGGATAGGTTGGAGGCGGACCTTAGTGAGATCTATGGGTAGAGTGGATTTGAGGGTTTAAGAAGAAAACAAGGACGTATCAGGTAGGAATTTCGCTATTTAAAAGTTTATAGAATGTATTTTATATGTAAAATGTTGAATACAACATAAAACGCAACCTAACGTTTCCAATTACGGGTAACTAGCTAAAGAAGTCGCTAGCTAGCTAAGTAGCTTAAGATGTAGCTTCAGCTGGCTAACTAACTTCACGGGTAGCCATGCTGTGTGGTTTGTCCTTCCTACAAATGCTCTCGCCCGGCGAAGTTGGTATACATTGACACTGCTTAATGGGTTTAAGCACACCACGATAGCTAACTAGCTAGCTAGATATACGTTCCAACTTTATTTCTCATTGTTGCCTTTGCTTTTCAATTAGGTGATCATGAATGTTTAGAATAAAGATGTGTTGTAACTAACTACCCAGCCTGTAGTTACAGCTAACTAGCTATCCAGCCTGTAGTTACAACTAGCTAGCTACCTAACTTTCAGCCTTTCTGAATAGTGGTGGGCATACTAGGTAGCTAGCTAAACAGCTGGCAAGCTAGTGAAAGTTTTAGAAGTTTCCAATAAACATGTGTAGTCATGTCCTCCATGCATGGCTACGCTGGGGTTAATTCGCTGCTAAACTTGGAGCTAGCTAACAGTTGACTGTACAGCAGCAAGTTAACTTATCTATTTGATATTTTGGTTAGCTAGTATGAACGCCAGGAAAGTGAGGCATGGATAATTATGAATAATAATTGACCTTGTTACCACGATATTGGCGTGACAAACTGAGGTTTAGAATATTGAATTGAATTGTGGGCGTCGACTGGGCGCTGTCCTTTTTTCCAGTTTCAGATGACATTCTTGCTGCTATTTATCATCTATGTTAACGTATTGACTGACATTAGCTAATGATTTAATGGACTTTAACAATGTGGAATTTGACCCACTCAATTGCTCGACAATTTGTGCATCACCTGTCAGAAGGCCTTCTCGTGTTAATAATTTGTTTGTAATATAGGGTCGGTATAGGTGTACTCAGAAGGTGGATGTGTTTATTGGAAGAGCTGGTGTCATGGGGATTGCCATACTAGAGAACATCCAAACCGCAGAGTTAGTTACCTGTCCCAATGAGGCATGCATGTATTTGCTTTCAAAATCAGTATATCATTATGGAAGCAGCAGACCGTCACTCATCACATGAGCCCTTTTTAGTGTAATGCCAATTGTTCTTTTGATACAGGTTTGTCAGATCTGTCCAAATGTGGGAAGTACATAGCATGTACAGTAGGCTACACAGTGTACATCAAAACTGCACACCTCTGTGTAGGCTAAAGGCTAGCCAGACCTAGCGGACTAAACTCTACGGTGAAGGAAGTTTATGATGAACTTCACCAACAGAGTGGAGCAGAGACCAGGCTTTGTGGAATTGAGCTCCGACGACATCGATTTGGCCATGGTCAATACTTAGAGGTAAAAGTGTAGGCGTTTCATGATTTACATGTGTCCTCTGTAGTTGCTTGACTTTATTTGTTTGCTGAAATCCATACTTTTTCAATAAACGTGAATCAAATACAACCACCAACCTTTTGCTCGTTTCTGTCTCTCAAAGATGACAACTCGGCGCAAATGCGCATGTGTCAATTGAATCTCAATGTATGAATTTCAGCAAACAAAGGCATGCAAGTACAGATGACGAACATAGTTATAGTGTAGGCGTTTCCTGATTTGAAAGTTTTGACCTTGGGTGAATCGATGTAGTCGGAGCTAGATCCCACAAAGCCTGGTCTCTGTTCCACTCTTTTGGTGCAGTCATCATAAACTTCCTTCTCCATGAAGTGGCGTTTAGTCTGCTAAGCCAGACTGTTTTTCTCCATGTTGGCCATATTGGATGTGTTTTTGTGTTCTTTGTCCTGAGTGTGACTGGAGAAAACCGTCTACACATTGTTCACAGTCAAACAAAGGGCCCTTTGCCACTGACCTGCTACAAGTAACGTGCCATGTTCAAGATGGCCACTGCTTGGCTTTGTGTTTTGGCCTCTCCAGATGGAGGATCATGGTTGAACCTTGTTTGTCCCATCTAGGCCTAGTAGTTTAGTTCTTCAAGGTTGCCCTCTCCTGGCTTAGCCTGACCTATAATCATGTCCTCAGATGGAAACTTTCAAAATCAGGAGGAATTTCATTTAGCAAGAGACGAGAGTTAATTTCAATCTTCAGAGTTTTTTTTATTTATTTAGGCAAATTAGGCTATGCACCGGTCATGGACTGGTCTTTTCCAACCAATTGCATTTCAGCTTGACTAGACTAAAGTCATGCCCCAGCCTCTGTTGCACTGCGTGTATGACAACTCCAGCTACTTTGATATGCTTCTGAATTCTGACTGGTAGGAAGAGATTTCTGTCACTACTTTAAGTCATTAGGATATGCAATGTAGCTACATAATTGTACAATGTTAATGCCACTATGCTCACCTAAAGTTAGCTCGGTTGGCGTGGAAGCCACAGGTGTTGTCACCTTTTATTATAGGTAGCAGACTAACCGCTATATTATCTACTCGCTTTTCATTTTCTGTCACCTCTCTTCCTATGTCCTTCTGTCTGACTATGTAGACCCCTGGTGTGGTCCTGTGGACTGAATTATCCACGCAGACTGTGCTGCAATTATCACCCCATCTGATCTCCACTGTAATCATAACCAAGCTGAACAGTGGGGTGCAGGGAGGACAGATGGCAGACAACGCCCCAAAATATGAGTCTGAAATATTAATAGAAAGGCCATATGCTCACGCCGCTAATAAATGGAAAAAGAGAGGAGGCAGAGCTGAGCTCTGTCCACCTGGCCTTGTGGAAATTTGGGATAGAAATATTTGTTGCTTATTTAATTGTACAAAATGTAATTGTCACGTGTTTAACCTTTTATTTAACTAGGCAAGTCAGTTAAGAAGAAATTCTTATTTACAATGATGGCCTACCCCGGCCAAACCCTACCTGGACGACACTGGGCCGCCCTATGGGACTCCCAATCACGGCCGGTTGTGATACAGCCTGGAATCGAACCGAGGTCTGTAGTGATGCCTCTAGCACTGAGATGCAGTGCCTAAGACCACTGTGCCACTCGGTCAACCCTATCTCTCTTATTGAAAATATTTTATAATGAGATTAATTAGGATAAAGGTGAAATAAAATGAAAGAAAGTCTTATTAAATGTAGAATTTTGAACGGCTATATTTGAGCAATATTGCTAATAACACATACCATAAGGTAGAGCTCTGCTACCCAACACAAACCCGACGGGCCCGACATTTATAATGGATTTGCTAAAGGAGGAAGTTATTTTGGGTTCCAGGCAGGGCCTTAAATTTGTCTATCGGTCCTGAACATCATGGGCTTAAAATTCATGCCCGTGCAGGGTTATACCCTGAGGTGCCTTATTTGGGATGGGCGGTGTCCAGACTTTCATATGGTCATGTTGTTTCTGTACCATACGGGGTATACGGTATTACCGGAAGTGCACACAAGAGGTGCTATTTCCACCAAAAATAATTGGACGCAGCGATCTTGATCCAGGAGGGGAGTGAATGTCTCTGCTGTAACCAAGAAGCTTGATCTTAACATCTAGCCGCTTAGCTAGCAAGTTATCAAACGAAATGCATAGCTGGAGCCCAGACCTGGATATCATTCATTTGACACATCTTAGATTTCTTATAGTAATACTTAAGCAGTGGCGTTGGTATTTCGGGGGGGAGAAAACCTCTACGGTATATCGCACGAGCCTTATTGCTATTATAAACTGGTTACTGGCATGAATAGAACAGTAAACACCTATTTTTGTGTCATACCCGTGGTATATTGTCTGATATACCACGTCTTATAGCCAATCCGCATCCAGGACCCAAACTACCCGGTTAATAATGCGAGTTTGAAAACAATTGCACTACAGGAATGGATTAGCCTATTGCATTTTATGACTTTGAAACCTAACAGGGGAACGGGGTTTGGCTAAGAGTCAGTCAGTGTTGGCAAGGGGGGTAGCACTGTGACAACTGTTAAAGTAGTGTAGATTGTCCATCTCCCATTTCCAGTTTGCGGTCTCGCAGCCCTGAGCTTCGGCTTTCACTGGGACAGAAGGTGACAGTGGAGAAGTGGGATAGGACTGAACCTATCTTAGATTTTGCAAACACTCCACAAACTTTCTTTAGGCTATTCATGTGTACAGGCGAAGGGGTTGATGATTGTATTATCACCTAAATGACCTTTGAAGAGCCCTGACAATATCATTAATGTATTGTTCACCTGTTTTTCAGTGGTGTGGTTTTGGCGAGGGCATGGAGCACCCTGTACACAGAGGGGAGACGATGTCCCTCGGACTGCACGACAGGTACTGTGCAATGTATGTCCAACATTTCTTTTACATCTATACACACAATCATTCAACGTTCCTCACTTTTCTCTGAAGTGGCTCATTTTAGCCGTTCTGGGTTTTCTCATGTTATGTGTGAACATGTAACGTTATTAATTAAGAGATGAGAGAATTACTATGTGAAGTTAGTCTAACAACATGACATCTTTTTTATTCTCTCTTATTTTTGTCAGGTCTGCTTGCTTTCTCTCACGGACAGAGATAGAAATTGTGGATTTAAACAAAAATAATATTTCCTTTTTGATAATCTGAGTTTCTACCTCTTGCATCATTTGCAATATTCTGTTTCTATTTTAACTTGCCTGTTAAGTAACATTCATGATTACATCTTAAAGTGAGTCAAAGACATGGACTCAGTATGGAGTGTTCATGCAGCTCAGTGTGTGTGGGCTAACTTAGCTGTTGACGATGCTGCAGCAGTGATTCAGGTTTGGTTACAGCGTGTATCCATGACTCAGTCTGTCAGAGGGCTGTCATTGTCCCCCTGTTGCTGGGTAAATGGCTGCCTCTTTGGGCCTGTCTCCAGGCCCCTCTTTGGGACGTGTTGTTTTTGTACCAAGTGACTAATGCCTTATTTCAAGCTGTGAGTGGATTTTTATCCGTAAGCCAGTTACTATCGTCAACGGTAATGAATTAGGAAGTTGTGTGATTGTGGAGAGCCAGGGGAGGTTACTCACAGCATCATGACTGTTGACTATTTTAAATTCTGCTGCTCTCGTGACTGTATTTTTCTGTGTCCTCTCTGGTGTAGTGTCAGCGAGGCTTCTCTAAGCCCCTGTCCTTTGTGCCTTCCTGTGTGTTGCTGCAGCTGTTCAGGGATTTTGTCTTCTAGGAGCACTTCATGAAGATTTTAGTGGAGTGCCTCAACTAGAAATGCTTTCATGAAACAATGTTACAGATTTAGCTCTAACTAGAATCTGTGTCAGTGCATTTTGACCTATGGTTTATTAGAATGATGAGCTCTGACTACTTAAGTATACTGTTTTTTTTTTTTTTAACAAATTGTATTTCTTTCCACCAAAACAAGTTGCTGTTATGTCTAACCTAATCCTGCCTTCAGTCATTTCCATGACCATAACCACAACAACAGATCTTAACGGGCAATGCTTCAGTCGTGTGGTTTTATTGTTTCCCTTTTGTAAAGTTTGTATTTCCTTATTATATTGTGTCAGGTACTTTTGAAGCTAAGCAGTAGTTTGAGGCTGCCGGACCATAGGCTTGGGCAGGGCTCTACACTGCCCTTTTTTACCAAGTTAAAATGTAGGCACGCACACAAAGAAATGTAGGAGCACAATGACAAATATTTGAGGTAATAAAGCTAGAATTGTACATTTCTCTAGGCTCACTGGTGCGCCTAAAAAAAAAATCCACATCCCACAGAAAAATATTTAGCTGCTTATGCCAGTAAAATTGTCACACTGTAGATAGAGCCCTGGACTTGGGCGGTATACAGGGGTATGATTTTCAATACAGCTGAAACAATTTCTAGCTTATTTTTTATTTTTAAATAAATACCTGCAGTCGACTTGTGCGCTAGGTTAATAGATAAAGCAGATAGCGTTCTTCATTTCACCTGTTGCATTATTGTTTCATTATGAAGCTTTTCCTCAAAGTAGCTGATTAAGCCAGCCACATGGTAGGTTTGTTAACAAAGAGCAAACAGAATCTTTTGGGACATGACGATCCACTGTTGTGCAAGAGAGGTGATCAAGTTACAATTGAAATTCACTACAACTGTTTGCCAGCTAAATATCTTTTAACTATAGGTTTAACTATCTAAGATTCTCTACAGCTCAGGGCTCCAGCATTTGGTTTGCTAACTTGCTAGCTAAGTAGCTAACTTGCTCAAGATCAAGCTTCTTGGTTACAGCAGAGACAGTCAATCTCCTCCTGGATCAAGATCCCTGCTGTCTAATTATTATTATTTTATATATTTAAACTTTATTTATAGATTTTCAGACATAACAGAAACAGTACAACACCAACCCCTCATTCTCCCATTATTTGTTTTGTGCGTGTGGCAAACTTTGAGTAGCCTATTGAGATAGTTGTATAATAAGCTGGGTTGTCTGTCCTTGCAATTAGTTCGTTTGCTTGTGCTTGTTAGCATTTAGCTAGTGTCCAATATGGGAAGTTTGGAAAGACTTGCACTGCCGGTAATACCGTATACCCCGGTATGGTATAGAAACAGCATGAAGCTATGAAAATCTGGACACCACCGAAACCTACTGGACCAGCATGCCCCTCTGTTGTCATGCAGCTTGCTACCTCCTAAACGAGCATCAAGGAATAGTTGCTAGGCAATGGCAGTCTTTGGCCAGAGAGCGTGCCTCTGGACTGGACAACGTGGTGCAGTGGAGCGAGAGTAGACTACAAGCTGATGGGGGAGGGGTTGATGGCTTAATCAAACACACAGATTGGCAATTATTATTGACATCATTCCTCCCCTCCCAACCAACAGTAGCTTCAGCTCTCTAGTGTCACTATTTTGAGTGCTATTGTAATGAATAAACCATACAGCAGCTTGACTGGGTTTTAGCGAGTATATTGTGGGAGTTGAGGCGTTTTTTATTTCTGTCTTTCATTTTGTGCTAAGCAAAGTGTATTTTCAATTTAAGTAGGATCACTATAATGTACATTTCATGTCCAGATGGAGGTAGTAACAATGTATGAAAAGGGTGGGAACATTTCAGCGTATCACTTGGCAAGTTGATACTCCTAATGCCACAGTTGTTGGCCAGCAAACACTAGACTGCTGCAAACCTTCTTTTGAGGTGGACAGTTGACTCTTCTAGGCACTCTTAATAGCAAGCTCATGGGAACGTGTGCTGTTGGCAAGGTTTGTTTCCCCCATGTTCGCTTTCACCAGCTTCCATCTGTTGCATCGATGCACGCCAATTGGCAAATCTACATCTGTATCTCTGCGCTTCTGCTGCACACATATGAACTCAAGTACCTAAATCCAATGTCTATTAAACCCTGTCCACTGGGGTGACTCTGTATTTTGGAAAGCCGACTCTTACTTCTGTCCTCAACCACATACGGTGTGACGATTGGTTTTGTCTAAGGTCTTTTTTGTACTGCCCTGAATTGATCCCTGTGACCTAGCCTAACTCTGTCTGTATTAGAGGTCGACCAATTATGATTTTTCAACACCGATAACGATTGTTGGACGACCAAAAAAAGCCGATACCGATTAATCAGCTGTTTTTTATTTGTAATAATGACAATTACAACAATACTGAATGAACAATGAACACTTTTATTTTTATTTAATATAATACATCAATAAAATCAATTTAGTCTCAAATAAATAATGAAACCTGTTCAATTTGGTTTAAATAATGCAAAAACAAAGTGTTGGAGCAGAAAGTAAAAGTGCAATATGTGCCATGTAAAAAAGCTAAAGTTTAAGTTCCTTGCTCAGAACATGAGAACATATGAAAGCTGGTGGTTCCTTTTAACATGAGTCTTCAATATTCCCAGGTAAGACGTTTTATGTTGTAGTTATTATAGGACTATTTCTCTCTATACCATTTGTATTTTATATACCTTTGACTATTGGATGTTCTAATAGGTACTTTAGTATTGCCAGCCTAATCTCGGGAGTTGATAGGCTTGAAGTCATAAACAGCGCAATGCTTGAAGCATTGCGAAGAGCTGCTGGCAAACGCAGTAAAGTGCTGTTTGAATGAATGCTTACGAGCCTGCTGCAACCTACAACCGCTCAGTCAGAATGGTCTATCAAATCATAGACTTAATTATATATAATAACACACAGAAATACAAGCCTTAGGTCATTAATATGGTCAAATCTGGAAACTATCCTTTCGAAAACAAAACGTTTATTCTTTCAGTGAAATATGGAACCGTTCCGTATTTTATTGAACGGGTGGCATCCATAAGTCTAAATATTGCTGTTACATTGCACAACCTTCAATGTTATGTCATAATTACGTAAAATTCTGGCAAATTAGTTCGCAACGAGCCAGGCGGCCCGAACTGTTGCATATACCCTGACTCTGCGTGCAATGAACGCAAGAGAAGTGACACAATTTCCCTAGTTTAATATTGCCTGCTAACATTAATTTATTTTAATTAAATATGCAGGTTTTAAAAAAATATACTTCTGTGTATTGATTTTAAGAAAGGCATTGATGTTTATGGTTTGGTACATTCATGCAACGATTGTGCATTTTTCGCAAATGTGCTTTTGTTATATCATCCCCCGTTTGGCGAAGTTGGCTGTCTTTGTTAGGAAGAAATGGTCTTCACACAGTTCGCAACGAGCCAGGCGGCCCAAACTGCTGCATATACCCTGACTCTGTTGCACAGAACGCAAGAGAAGTGACACAATTTCCCTAGTTAAAAGAAATTCATGTTAGCATGAAATATGCAGGTTTAAAAAATATATACTTGTGTATTGATTTTAAGAAAGGCGTTGATGTTTATGGTTAGGTACACATTGGTGCAACGACAGTGCTTTTTTCGCGAATGCGCTTGTTAAATCACCTGTTTGGCGAAGTAGGCTGTGATTCAATGATAAATTAACAAGCACTGCATCGATTATATGCAACGCAGGACAAGCTAGATTAACTAGTAATATCATCAACCATGTGTAGTTAACTAGTGATTATGTGAAGATTGATTGTTTTTTATAAGATAAGTTTAATGCTAGCTAGCACCTTACCTTGGCTCCTTGCTGCACTCGCATAACATGTAGTCAGCCTGCCACGCAGTCTCCTCGTGGAGTGCAATGTAATCGGCCGTGATCGGTGTCCAAAAATGCCGATTACCGATTATGAAACTTGACATCGGCCATTCCGATTAATCGGTCGACCTCTAGTCTGTATGCCGTATTTTCTGACTGTCTGTCTGTGATTATGCAGATGAGGCTAATCTCATCCCATTTAAGATGTTTAAGAAAGATTTATTGACCGTTAATGTGAAAAGTTAAACATTAATCAGTAACCCATTACCCAGCTAAGCCTAATTCTAGTAGCAGTTCTATTGTACTACACCCAGGCTTGTTTTATTTAGGACTACACAGAGTTTGTATTGTCTGGCTGAAAGTGGATCATGACAAAAGACAGAATGTGAAAAGGCATACATAGAGTGTTGTTATGGTAGAGGTTTGTAGGGCTTGAGCAAGGTTCTATCCATCCTTCTCCAGCCTGCTGCTGTTTCTGCACTCCTCAGTAGAAGTCCTCAGCGTTCAGCACCTGCTGGGCCTCTGCTTTCATCACCTCATCCCTCTGAAACCAGGCAAACTTTTGTTGCTCTCTACCTCAGTCTTACATTTTTCTACACTGGGTGAGTTTCTCTTAACTTGCACTTTCAGCAGGATTATTTCTCTCCCCAGAAACGCTTTGATAACGACATGCATATTCTTTATTGATAATCGCCAAGCCTTGCGAAATGTGTTAAAATGTGAAACAAACCAGGCGCTGTTTCATAGCTGGAACATGACGTTCAGGGCACTTGCTTTTAAAAACTTTTTTTACATGGTTCTTATTTGGATAGTGCTGAGCCATTAGCACTTTTTAATGTCGATTCGGTTTCAGTTAGATTATATAAAAATGATCACGGTTTTCGGTTTAGATTTTTTACATTAAATGCACAATACGTTATGTGGGTTCAATGCCGTAACACAGAATAAAACAATTCATAAACGTCCCATGTTGGTAGTGACTGCCCATTACAGCTTATCACTTATTAACTATAAGTCATTCACATTACTTTTTCAAATATTTCCGATGTTGTGTATATTACATTTGTTTTGTTAAATTACTTTATTTAATTACAAGTCATCATCTCATCTCTATAGAGCTGCTGCCTATGCTGTCTGACAAAACCACTATTTTAGTAGTTCTTCAAAGTAAATAAGGCTTTTATGACTGCTGAATACCAACTATCAATCACTTAGATCATGTACTTTCAGGCTCGTGAAGCAACTGCTTTATATTTCTCTCGATAGTGCGTTCTCTCAGTCTCGGTGTCTGCTGCGCACAAACGGACAAGTTTTTAAGCGTGTGTGCAATGGATTATGGTCATTGTAGTTAATTACCACGTTTTCAGCGCTAAACTATGTAGAATATTGGCTTGTTGGAAACGTCAACTCCCTACTACATCGCACAGTTCAGGCTTGATCTGCTTTATCTCTACAAAAACTGCACATCGATCTCGCAGAAAAAAAGCACGAAATGGAATTCAAATGATTGAACCGACGTCGGTCAATTATAATGAACAAAAATATAAACGCAACATGCAACAATTTCAAAGATTGTACTGAGTTACAGTTCATATAAGGAAATCAGTCAATTGAAATAGATATATTAGCATTAGGGCCTAATGAATAGATTTCACATGACTGGGCAGGGTTGCAGACCACTGGGGAGCCAGGCCCAGCCAATCAGAATGGGTTTTTCCCCACAAAAGGGCTTTATTAAAGAAATAAATACTCCTCATCACTGTTTTACCAATCCTGTGACAGCTGGATAGACTGTCAGATGAGATGAAGGTTTTGATCATTCTGATCGGGCCAGAGATGGGATGGATGAGGAACCACACTGTGTGGTGGTGACTGCATGTGCAGTTGCTTGAGGGGGTATATGGCGTTTAGACAGTACAGTTCCCTCTGTGTCCACTAGATGGTATGCGTTTGTCTGTTCTGCAGTCAGTCACGAGGGCTGTCTGTTCCCCTGATGCTCATACAGGCGTAAACGCACTCCTAATGTCCAGTACAAATGTCAGGCAAAGGCAAGGTGCACCAAACACAATGCAAAACAATCTTAAGGACAAGAAAATGTGTATATGGTCAACATTTTTTTTTTAATATGGTGTATGTGTTAGTCCAGTGTGTTTCTGTTAGAACAGTGATGGGTTGTGCGTTAAAGTGAGACAGAGGATAGTAGTGTTAGAGCACAGTGAGGTTGCATTCCTGTCATCCAGGCCTGTTGGGTCAGTGTGTCTGCATAGCTCAGGAGTCTGTCGGTTTCTCTCTCTCGCTGTCCCTCTCTCTCCTCTCCCACCCCCTCCCGCCAACGGCCCTAATCGCTTCTGAAAGAAGTCCACAGATTGATGCTCACCAAGGCTCTGATAAAAGCAGCCATTGTCAGGCTTCACTCTAAAAGCTGGAGGAGTTTGGTTATTGAGGATTAGGCTATCAGTGCTGCCTCCCCTCTTTGTTCCCAGCCTGTCTTGTTCTTCATAATACTGCTCAGTTGTTGTGGCTTGCAGGGCAGAAGTCAAACAACGTAATAATGACGCAGTTTCTTTAATAGATGTTCAGATGACATTCTGTTTTTGAAAAAGGAAAGTGTTTCATGATGGAACATGCAATGATTGCGAAATTGCATTGGCCTAACTAGCTTAGTCTTTTTAAATGGGCAACTCTACATTTAGGACTATCTGGTTTCATGACAGATCCACTACCATGTTTAGATGTTTGCCCTCTCCGTTTTTGATTTAGGATTGTATCTAAATAAAGAGGAGCAGCTTTAGTACCCTAGATACAGGCTGTAGTACAGGGCAGTATAACCTGCACACACAGCTCAGGCTGCAGTACAGGGCAGTATAACCTGCACACTCAGCTCAGGCTGTAGTACAGGGCAGTATAACATGCACACACAGCTCAGGCTGTAGTACAGGGCAGTATAACATGCACACACAGCTCAGGCTGCAGTACAGGGCAGTATAACCTGCACACACAGCTCAGGCTGTAGTATAGGGCAGTATAACCTGCACACAGCTCAGGCTGTAGTATAGGGCAGTATAACATGCACACACAGCTCAGGCTGTAGTACAGGGCAGTATAACATGCACACACAGCTCAAGCTGTAGTACAGGGCAGTATAACATGCACACACAGCTCAGGCTGTAGTATAGGGCAGTATAACATGCACACAGCTCAGGCTGTAGTATAGGGCAGTATAACCTGCATACACAGCTCAGGCTGTAGTATAGGGCAGTATAACATGCACACACAGCTCAGGCTGTAGTACAGGGCAGTATAACCTGCACACACAGCTCAGGCTGTAGTATAAGCCAGTATAACCTGCACACACAGCTCAGGCTGTAGTATAGGGCAGTATAACATGCACACACAGCTCAAGCTGTAGTATAGGGCAGTATAACCTGCACACACAGCTCAGGCTGTAGTAAAGGGCAGTATAACCTGCACACACAGCTCAGGCTGTAGTATAGGGCAGTATAACCTGCACACACAGCTCAGGCTGTAGTATAAGCCAGTATAACCTGCACACACAGCTCAGGCTGTAGTATAAGCCAGTATAACATGCACACACAGCTCAAGCTGTAGTATAGGGCAGTATAACCTGCACACACAGCTCAGGCTGTAGTATAGGGCAGTATAACATGCACACAGCTCAGGCTGTAGTACAGGGCAGTATAACCTGCACACAGCTCAGGCTGTAGTATAGGGCAGTATAACATGCACACAGCTCAGGCTGTAGTATAGGGCAGTATAACCTGCACACACAGCTCAGGCTGTAGTATAGGGCAGTATAACATGCACACACAGCTCAGGCTGTAGTACAGGGCAGTATAACCTGCACACAGCTCAGGCTGTAGTATAGGGCAGTATAACATGCACACAGCTCAGGCTGTAGTATAGGGCAGTATAACCTGCACACACAGCTCAGGCTGTAGTATAGGGCAGTATAACCTGCACACACAGCTCAGGCTGTAGTATAGGGCAGTATAACCTGCACACACAGCTCAGGCTGTAGTATAAGCCAGTATAACCTGCACACACAGCTCAGGCTGTAGTATAGGGCAGTATAACATGCACACACAGCTCAAGCTGTAGTATAGGGCAGTATAACCTGCACACACAGCTCAGGCTGTAGTATAGGGCAGTATAACCTGCACACACAGCTCAGGCTGTAGTATAGGGCAGTATAACATGCACACACAGCTCAAGCTGTAGTATAGGGCAGTATAACCTGCACACACAGCTCAGGCTGTAGTATAGGGCAGTATAACCTGCACACACAGCTCAGGCTGTAGTATAGGGCAGTATAACATGTACACAGAGCTCAGTTTTTTGATCCAGAGACAGGCTTGGTGTGTGTTTTCACTCTGATATTAATTGTATTTTGTATGGAGGAGGAGCAGGTACAAATGAACATATTCAGCCTTGCTTTGTTCACTCAGACAGACTCATATTAATATTTTTTATGTGCTCACATCTGGCTCAGCTCCATCCCCACTCATCTGACAAAGGGGTTTTTAATCCCCTGGTTTCCATTGTCTGTTTCATTCCTACCGCCATCATACAGTTTAATCTGCACCCATAAAAATATTCTCCCCATCATCCTCTGAAACCCCAGACAGAGACTGAGAACATGACTACCCTGCCTGAGAGACCAGGCTGTGTACTCTGTTGAAAGAGCTCCACAGTGAAGAAGTGGCCCAAGACATCATGGCTCCAATGAAATGACCTGCAGTGGTTCTATTGGTTGATATTCTCCCTAGTTTTGGGATGAGATGGTGAGGAGTCAACCTTGAGGGAGGGGTTAAGGGCAGGTTGGAAGACATTCCCTTAAGCTCCAGAGTGAGAAAGCAGGAGTGGGGTGACTAGGGGCCCAGCTTGGCTGAGGCTGGCACTTTCAGAAGTTCCACAATAGGTCGTTTTTTATGACGATGGGAGTAGAAGAGATTTGAAACAAAGGGCTAGAGAGAGGGCTTGTCAAAATGGAAGTAGCACACAGGAAATTACTTTGCTTTAGATTTCTTGACAGGGCCTTCAGAGCTCTTTGGACGAGACGGACTGTAATCGTGGAAATGAGCTGCACAGTGGTTGTATTTTTCTCTTAGTGCTTGGGTGAATGTTGATCTGAGGTTTAGAGGTGTTTTAGTGTTCCATCTTGATCAGCTAGCTGCCTCAGGCAAGGATATGGCTTACTGCACACTGTGGGAAGATCTCAGTTGCATACTCCTCGCATCCTCTCTCCTTGTCCCCTTCTCAAAACCCATTGGATTAGAAAGCCAAAGGTCCCTCCCCTTTTGACTTTCTGATCCAATGGGTTTTGAGAAGGAGACGAGGAGAGAGGAGACGAGGAGTATGCAATTGAGATGGCCTCTGTGTTCCTGCTAGATAAGAGGGCACCATGGATGACGACCATGCAGGAGACACTATGAGGGGACAATCTAACTGCAAGGGTCCAGTGGAATGAGATTTTCATTGTATAGCCTATACCAGTAGATATACAATGTGCCATGCTTGCATATTAGGCTTATATTTTTATCTTTGATTAAAGTCTGGAGTGGAGAATTAACATTCCCTCCAAAGGTGTAGGGGGACAAGTTGTCCGTAGAGTACATCATAGAAACATAATTATATTCCCATCTCCCACATGGAATTACACCTAGCCTCCTAGCCTATGTGGGTGTATGCGAAGTCGCACTGCAGAGGTTTTATTACTAGTTATAAATTGGAGGATGTAAACTTAATGGAATGCTGGTTACAAATACCAAACGTTCCTTTTTATTTCCCAGTGCAAACTAGTGGTATTTTAGGCACTGCTCTCCTGAGGGTGGGGAGACGCTAGCTACTGTATTTAAGCTTCTGCTCAGTGCTGTGGGTTTTTCTCCTCCCCTTCTCTTACTCATCCCTCCTCTCCACCTCTCCCCTCCACCTCCCCCCTCACTATAACAAGCCCAGCACTGCAGTCGCCGCTCCTTTAACAAGGTGGCACTGTTGTTGAGCTGCTGGGCTAGAGACAGCACAGCCTCAAAGGACGGGAGGCTTTTTCCCTTCTAACAGAGATGACTATGAGCTGCCGTTGCCCCTGTAGACACAGGAGATAGGATCCATTGGCTTCTTCTCACTGCTACCACTGCCACCGTTAGTGTCATAAGCCGGTGTTATCTGCGCTGCTGCCTGTACCACTCCACCGCTGTCGCTGCTGCTCTCCCTGCCTCTGATCCTTGTGGGCAGAGTGGGATGGAAGCCCTCGCTGGAAGCCTGTTCATGGAAATGCTCTTTGCCGCTGTTTGCGCTGTAGCTCCGTGCTGGTGACAACATGCCGTTAAAATGGAAAAGTGGTTCTCCTGTCAGCTGGAAATTCCCAGTGCAAGTTCTTAAGACATCCAGGTCCTCTCCGCTCTCTCCTGCCTATATGTGAGTAAGGACAAAATTCCATTCAAAGCATGCTGTGGTGGTGTATTTTCAGTTTTAGATTTCAGTTCGGTGTGTATTATTTTGGGGTATGGGGAGTCCCCCTCCTCTCTCTCATTGCAGCCTAATTGGGCAGAATATGATGGGAGCGTTGTTGTGTGTCGATTTAATACCCTCCGCGTGTGATGACTGGCCAGCAAGCGGAGAGCTGTCCTCTAGATCGGTGTGATGACTGGCCAGCTAGCGGAGAGCTGTCCTCTAGATCGGTGTGATGACTGGCCAGCTAGAGGAGAGCTGTCCTCTAGATCGGTGTGATGACTGGCCAGCTAGCGGAGAGCTGTCCTCTAGATCGGTGTGATGACTGGCCAGCCAGCGGAGAGCTGTCCTCTAGATCGGTGTGATGACTGGCCAGCTAGCGGAGAGCTGTCCTCTAGATCGGTGTGATGACTGGCCAGCTAGCGGAGAGCTGTCCTCTAGATCGGTGTGATGACTGGCCAGCTAGAGGAGAGCTGTCCTCTAGATCGGTGTGATGACTGGCCAGCTAGAGGAGAGCTGTCCTCTAGATTGGTGTGATGACTGGCCAGCTAGCGGAGAGCTGTCCTCTAGATCGGTGTGATGACTGGCCAGCTAGAGGAGAGCTGTCCTCTAGATCGGTGTGATGACTGGCCAGCTAGCGGAGAGCTGTCCTCTAGATCGGTGTGATGACTGGCCAGCTAGAGGAGAGCTGTCCTCTAGATCGGTGTGATGACTGACCAGCTAGCGGAACGCTGTCCTCTAGATCGGTGTGATGACTGGCCAGCTAGCGGAGAGCTGTCCTCTAGATCGGTGTGATGACTGGCCAGCTAGCGGAACGCTGTCCTCTAGATCGGTGTGATGACTGGCCAGCTAGCGGAGAGCTGTCCTCTAGAGTGGTATGGCTTATTATCCATGGCCATGGCCCATTTTACAATTTTTTGGGGCCAGGACCACATCCACTGCCCCTCTCCGCCCTCCCTGGGGCTGTGTTTTTCCGCTTGCAAGGACTGTCGGCCGCCACAGCAAGCTTGGGAGGAGGAGCCTGCCTTCCTTTGTCAGGGCGTCAGGCTTGCCCTGGTTTAGGAGCTATTGTCTGTTGCTGTGGAGGGGGGAAGGGCAGAATGTGGAGGGTCCCTCCAGGCTCTCCTCCCTCCATCTCCTCCTTTCTGGGTGAGAGAAGCCCCATATCATGTCTTCTCCCAGTCACCCTGCTAGGCTAGCTGTTGGTAAATGGCAGGGATCAGAGTATCTTTCCTAACCAGTGTACAGTAACCTGTTTTAATCTGGCTTGGAGGACAGTGTACAGTAACCAAGCATAATCTGGTTTGGAGGACAGTGTACAGTAACCTGGCTTAATCTGCCTTGGGGGATAGTGTACAGTAACTTGGTTTAATCTGGCTTGGAGGACAGTGTACAGTAACCTGGCTTAATCTGCCTTGGGGGACAGTGTACAGTAATCTGGCTTAATCTTGCTTGGAGGATAGTGTACAGTAACCTAGTTTAGTCTGGTTTGGAGGATAGTGTACAGTAACCTGGCTTAATCTGGTTTGTCGGATAGTGTACAGTAGTAACCTGTCATAATCTGTTTTGGAGGACAGTGTACAGTAACCTGGTTTAACCCGGTTTGGAGGATAGTGTACAGTAACCTGTCCTAATCTGGTTTGGAGGATAGTATACAGTATTAACCTGTCCTAATCTGGTTTGGAGGATAGTGTACAGTCGTAACCTGTCCTAATCTAGCTTGGAGGACAGTGTACATTAATCTGGTTTGGAGGACAGTGTACATTAATCTGGTTTGGAGGACAGTGTGCATTAATCTGGTTTGGAGGACTGGCATCCTTAGGAGCAGAGACGGTATCAGTGCTGTCAATCCTGAAAAGTGAAAATGAACGTTGGTACGTTGCTTCTTAGTTAAACATAGATTGAAAGGCTCATGGTCAGTTGATGAATGTGTGTTTTGATTTTTGGCTTCATTTTATCCTCATATTTCTAGTGGAATTTTAGGCTCTGTTTGCTAGTTCTTTATTGCAAGATGAATGAGATGGTCTCGATATATGCTTTACCATACAGTAGATGCTTCATTTACATTAGATATTGCATGCCGTTACATTAGGCTTATTGACATAAAAATGTCTACATTTTACCTTACCTTTCTATGCCTCCTGAGTGGATGCAAATACTGTACGTTTGTTTACATTGTGGTCGTCCATGCCCTATTTAAGGGAACTCCTTAATGCGTTGCAGACTCATAGAATGTTTGATTTTTCCCATCCACCCAATTCTATTTACATGGTAAAGCACCAAGAATATGCCTTCAGTGTTCTAGTGTTCAGGGTTTGAGGTAAATGGAATGGCAGGTAAATCTCTAAAAGGAAAAGGGGTTGAGTCTTAATGTGCATTAGTTTACAATCGGACTCACATCAAGTCTCTGCCTGTAATGTTTTGGCTAATATTTCCCAAAACCAAAATTGCATCAGGGGGAAAAATTCCTTTACAATCACAGTACATTTCTAAATGTAATTCAAATTGAACATTTGCGTATAATTGTATCAAAATAGTTAATTTATTTTTGTATCCTAAATTGAATTGACAAGGACTTGACCCCAGTCCTGGAGCCACCAATTCTCACATGGGAGACTTAGTTTAAAGATGATTCATATGGATTGAGAAACTAACATACAGGCCTATAATGGGGCTATAGACCTACCGTAATTTCCGGACTATTAAGCGCACCTGAATATAAGCCGCACCCACTGAATTAACTTTTTTTTTTAAACATAAATAAGCCGCAGGTGCCTACCGGTACATTGAAACAAATGAACTTTACACAGGCTTTAACGAAACACGGCTTGTTATAAAAAATTTGCAGTAAGCTTTAGTTGTCTTTTTGCACTGAGTCAATTCCTCACGCTGCTGTTTCCAACGTCTTATCATCGACTCATTAAGACCAAGCTCCCGTGCAGCAGCTTTATTTCCTTTTCCAACAGCCAGATCAATCACCTTCAACTTGAAAGCTGCATCATATGCATTTCTCCCTGTCTTTGCCATGATGAGGGTGACAAAATGACTACCATAATCAGAATGATGGGAAGTTTGAGAGCGCTCGATTTAATCTAAACAGTAAACAAAAAGTTGTTTGACCTTAACCCGTTCGTCAATTTCATTGGTCTAATGAATGCTTCATGCCGCCAAAAAACTGAGCACGTCACAGAATGTGGTTTTTTTGGAGAGAAAAAAATTGAAAGCGGGAAAAATCCATATATTAGCCATGTCATTGTTTAAGCCGCGAAGTTCAAAGCTGGGAAAAAAGTTGCGGCTTATAGTCCGGAATTTACGGTACATATTTTACCATTGCATATAGCGCTTTGTCTCTAACATTAGGATAGTCAAATAGCTTTTTCCCCCTTATACAAATGACAACAAAAAGACTAACCTTTAATACTGAGCCATGCCCTCCCTAGCCCGGCCCAGCTGCTATTTTTCCTTCTGATTCTAGGTTTCTCTATACAGCCTACGGTAAGGATGGGAATGGGCTCTGTGTGCGTAGCTTCTCCCCTTTCACTAGGTTTGGCCTTTTTCAACATGGAGACTGAGTAGCATATGGGGATGCCTGTTTAACATCTACCACAGGGATAGGTTGTTTTTTTAGTTTTAATGTCACGGGCAAAAGTACAGTGAAATAAATACATTCCTAATAAGATCTAACTTCTGCATTGCTTGCTGTTTGGGGTTTTAGACTGGGTTTCTGTACAGCACTCTGACATCTGCTGATGTAAAAAGGACTTTATAATACATTTGATTCATAACCTCAACAATTCAGTAATCAATATCAATGCAGTACTGAAAATAACATGAGGTAAAACAAAAACACAGGAGAAATAAGAACACAAAGTAAATATGCTATATACACAGTCAGTTCCAGTGTCAGTAGCTATATACAGGGTCAGTTCCAGGGTCAGTAAGCTACATACAGGGTCAGTTCCAGGGTCAGTAAGCTATATACAGGGTCAGTTCCAGGGTCAGTAGCGATATACAGAGTCAGTTCCAGGGTCAGTAGCTATATACAGAGTCAGTAGCTATATACAGGGTCCGTTCCAGGGTCAGTAGCTATATACAGGGTCCGTTCCAGGGTCAGTAGCTATATACAAGGTCAGTTCCAGGGTCAGTAGCTATATACAGGTTCAGTTCCAGGGTCAGTAGCTATATACAGAGTCCGTTCCAGGGTCAGTAGCTATATACAGGGTCAGTTCCAGGGTCAGTAGCTATATACAGGGTCAGTTCCAGGGTCAGTAGCTATTTCCAGGGTCAGTAAGCTATATACAGGGTCAGTTCCAGGGTCAGTAAGCTATATACAGGGTCAGTTCCAGGGTCAGTAAGCTATATACAGGGTCAGTTCCAGGGTCAGTAAGCTATATACAGGGTCAGTTCCAGGGTCAGTAAGCTATATACAGAGTCCGTTCCAGGGTCAGTAAGCTATATACAGAGTCCGTTCCAGGGTCAGTAAGCTATATACAGGGTCAGTAAGCTATATACAGAGTCAGTTCCAGGGTCAGTAAGCTATATACAGAGTCAGTTCCAGGGTCAGTAAGCTATATACAGAGTCAGTTCCAGGGTCAGTAAGCTATATACAGAGTCAGTTCCAGGGTCAGTAAGCTATATACAGAGTCAGTTCCAGGGTCAGTAAGCTATATACAGGGTCAGTTCCAGGGTCAGTAGCTATATACAGGGTCAGTTTCAGGGTCAGTAGCTATATACAGGGTCAGTTCCAGGGTCAGTAGCTATATACAGGGTCAGTTCCAGGGTCAGTAGCTATATACAGGGTCAGTTCCAGGGTCAGTAGCTATGTACACGGTCAGTAGCTGTATACAGGGTCAGTTCCAATACTATATTTACAATGTGCATGGATACTGGAGTGATGGAGGTAGATAGGTATAGGGATAAGGTGACTAGACATTAGGATATATGATGAACAGAGTAGCAGCTTCGTAAATTAAGATTATATGTGAGTGTGTGTAGAGTGAGTATAAGTGTGTGTGTGTGTGTGTGTGTGTGTGTGTGTGTGTGTGTGTGTGTGTGTGTGTGTGTTGGAGTGTCAGTGTGCGTGAGTCAAATCAAATGTTATTGGTCACCTACACATGGTTAGCAGATGTTATTGTGAGTGTAGTGAAATGCTTATGCTTCTAGATCCGACAGTGCAGCAGTATCTAACAGGTAATATCTAACAAATTCCACAACAACTACCTAATACACACAATCTAGTAAAGGATTGGGATGAGAATATATAAGTATAAAATATATGGATGAGCAGTGACAGAGCGGCTAAGATGCAATAGATAGTATAGAATAGATAGTGTAGTTTACAGTATATACATATGAGATAAGTAATGCGAGATATGTTAACATTTTTAAGTGTGCGGTGTCCTGTGAGTGTGCATGGAAGCAGTACAAAAATAATACAAGTGTCAACTCAGATAGTCCGTATAGCCATTTTGTTAGCTATTTAGCAGTCTTATGGCTTTGGGATAGAAGCTGTTCAGGATGTCTGGTTTCAGACTTTATGCACTGGTGCCGCTTGCTTTGCTGAAGCAGAGAGAACAGTCTATGGCTTGGGTGGTTGGAGTCTTTAACAATTTTCTGGGGCTTCGTTTCACACACTGATTATAAAGGTCCTGGATGGCAGAAAGTTCTGCCACAGTGATCTACTGGGCTGTCCTCACCACCCTCTGTAGTGCCATGCAATCGAGGGTGGTGCTGTTGCCGTACCAAGCAGTGATGCAGCAGGTAAAGATGCTCTCAATGGTGCAGCTGTAGATAGTGCAGCCAAACATTTTTTCAACCTCCTGAGGGGGAAGAGGCGCTGTTTGTGCCTTTTTCACGACGGTGTGTAGACCATTTTAAGTCCTTAGTGATTTGGACCCCAAGGAACTTGAAGCTCTCGACCCGCTCCACTGCAGCCCCTCTGATGTGGATGGGGGTGTGTTCCTGTAGTCCACAGAAGAAGAGCTGGTGTGTGTTAATATGTGTTAGCTGGAGATTATTATAGAGAGGGCTCTGTGTGTTTGCCTTCAGTGATTCCACTCGTGTCTAAATATAGCCTCTGCCAGTGGTGCAGATTTCACGCTTAGAAGGAATGGCAAAGGTGCACTGCCCAGAAGACCCATGGAAGTTCACTGGGAATTTCAGGTGTTTATCCTTGCCACTATGCAAAGTCCTTTACAGTTAATTTCATCCTTGCGTCAAGGACACTGGTAAAATCAGAAATTATATTCAGCGGTTTGTCCTATTTTAACATTCTTAAACATTTTCCTATCTGTCTTCCTCAACCAATGTCCATAAGATTGTTTGACCCTATGTTAACCACTGAAAGACAAGGCCATAGGACAAATTAGTATAGGCTGTACGATCTGATCTTGAAATTACATATTAATTAAACATTAGGCCTAAGGTGATCAACAAGAAATGAAATGGAAGTGGATTATTGTTCTATGGTGGCGTAAGGAGAAACAACACCCTGATTTCCTGATTTTCCTGGCATCTGAGGGAAAATAATTAACTTAAGTAAAAAGAAAAAAAAGAAACATGTAATAAACTGTCTGGAAAGCATATTGTGCAGAATCAGCTCATGCAAACATTGGTCTCTAGTCCCTGAGGAATGTAGCTGGCTGGCCCTAACCCATCATGGCTGCTCCGTATCTCTATTTTCGGTTCTCTCTCCACTGCTCCCAGTTCCCTTGACACCACTGTTTTATCTTGTAACAATGAGGCTGGACACTACAGTCCAACTTGACTTGTGTGATAACCATCCTGGCTTGGCAACCAGAAAAGTGGAGTTTCCAACCTAGTGGCCCATACCATAGCAGGGGGGTTTGTAGACTAGTTGAACTGTAACTAGTCTAACCACACATTCATTTTAGTCTCATTACTTTCAAGAGAGCTGGCCAGGAAATCTATTTTTTGGGGGGGAGCCTTATGGGTTTTGAACTGTTTTAGCCTTGTTTCATCAAAAGCATCTTACTCTAATCTTACGTTGTTGTTCTTTAGTGAATGGGCTTATTAAGTGGTGTGTGTGTGTGTGTGTGCGTGTGTGTGCGTGTGTGTGCGTGTGTGTGCGTGTGTGTGTGTGTGTGTGTGTGTGTGTGTATCTAGCCTGCAGGTACAGCAATGCCACCAATGCCATACGACGTCCCCAGTCCACCGTGATAGACAGCTAAACACAATAACACCACATTTCTCCTAGTTTGGCCTGTTTGATTAGGTTTGATTGTCCAATGTTTTCAAAAACACTCCAACACTCATTAAGCCTACATGTTCTGTGCCCCCTGCGTATCAATTCAGTACGGTTAAGAGTGAGAAGAGCACACCCTCAAAAACCCAATCTAAATGTGATTTGATTATGCAATACTCAGGATTTATTTACACAATAGGCTAGTAATAATGCTTGAATGGTTTGTCTACAATTCAGAGTCCTTGCTCTCCCCCCCAGACAGTGTTTTCTGATGAATCATACCTCTGTTTTCACAAAATGGCCACAATGAACCTTTGCTACAGAAATAGACATTTGGCACGTAAGACTTTCTTCAAGGGGCAGTGCGGTTGAAAATGTGATTTTCAATGTTTTTTGGTGATATTTCCACACTGAGGTCGAAATAACACTCTGAAATTGTGAAAATTATGATACTGCCCTATTTGTCTAAAAGCTGTTTCAAAAAAATGCCTGGATTTTCAGCCTACTCAGGTGGGATGAAACTTTTGGCCCACATCATGATGTCACAATGTGATCTGATATAATAGACCAATGACTGTTCATCTGGTTAAGGGGGTGGGCTCTAGTCCAGCCTATCTGTTTAAGGGGTTGTGTAAAATACTGTATCTTCACATTTGTTTCCTAACGCCAAAGAAGCTCAGGAAAATAAATGATAATGAAAATACCTCTGACATATTTTTTTAAATAAACAGTTATTTCAAATCAATTTTTATTGGTCACATGCACATATTTAGCAGATGTTGTTGCGGGTGTAGTGAAATGCTTGTGTTTCTAGCGCCAGCAGTGCAGTAGTATCTAACAATTCACAACAATACACACAAATCCAAAAGTAAAAGAATTGAATGAAGAAATAAATAAATAAATATTAGGATGAGAAATGTCAGAGTAGTATTGACTAAAATACAGTATATACATATGACATGAGTAAAGCATTATGTAAACATTATTAAAGTGACTAGTGTTCCATTATTAAAGTAACCAGTAATTCCATGTCTATGTATATAGGGCAGCAGCCTCTAAGGTGCAGGGTTCAGTAACCAGGTGGAAGCTGGCTAGTGATGGCTATTTAACAGTCTGATGTCCTTGAGATAGAAGCTGTTTTTCAGTCTCTCTGCCCCAGCTTTGATGCACCTGTACTGACCTCGCCTTCTGGATGATAGTGGGGTGAACAGGCCATGGCTCGGGTGGTTGATTTCCTTGATGATATTTTTTGCCTTCCTTTGACATCAGGTGCTGTAGGTGTCCTGGAGGGCAGGCAGTGTGCCCCCGGTGATGCATTGGGCAAACTGCACCACGCTATGGAGAGCCCTGCGGTTGCGGGCAGTGCAGTTGCCATACCAGGCGGTGATACAGACCGACAGAATGCTCTCAATTGTGCATCTGTAAAAGTTTGAGGGTTTTAGGTGCCAAGCCACATTTCTTCAGCTTCCTGAGGTTGAAGAGGCACTGATGCGTCTTCACCACACTGTCTGTGTGAGTGGGCCATTTCAGATTGTCAGTGACGTGTCGCCGAGGAACTTGAAGCTTTTCGCCTTCTCCACTGTGGTCCTGTCGATGTGGAAAGGCGCTTGCTCCCTCTGCTGTTTCCCAAAGTCCACGATCAGCTCCTTTGTTTTGTTGCCGTTGAGGGAGAGGTTATTTTCCTGGCACCACTCCGCCAGGGCCCTAACCTCCTAGACATACAGTGATGATTTAAAAATACAATTACTAAGACTGCATGGGGCCTTTAATCTATGTAGGCTAAATGGAATTGATATAGGCTTATACAGGTGTATGTGTTCAGGTGGAGGAGACTTGAGAGGATTGGTATTTTATTAGTGTTGGGAATAAGTCTCTCTAATAGAATTGGCCTTTGCCTTTTTACAAATAAGAAGTGAATTTTCTCGAACACATGGATTGCTGTCTGCCGCTGAGACAGTCAGTGGAGAATAGATGCTGCTGTGTGTTTGGTGTGGCTCCTCTTCATAAGCTGCATTCACCCCAAGGTTTATTTCTGTTCCAGACAGCTCAGATAGGATGGCATTACGGCAGCTCCCAGTAGCATTAGCATATCCTTCTTCTTGACTTTTTAAATTATGAAATAGAAAATCTGCCGACAATACTGCTGGATAAATAAATGTTGGAGATCTTAAGCTTTCTCAGTAAAGCACATTTGGTGCAGGATGTGGTGACTCATATTGCATGACTGGAACTCTATTATCCTTATCAGAAATGTCCATTTTTTCTTGGCATAATCTCTCAAACTATCCTATCACTGGATGCTCACAAACTGCAGATCACCTGCACTCATATTAATGTAGCAGGAGATGATACCAGAGGGTTGCATGAGCATTATCAAGCAAAAGGGTTTTTAGCTGCTGTGTCGACTTAACAGTTGAGTGCCATCTGTTTGCAGTTAAAATGCACCCTCTCTTAATAAAAATGGCCGCTGCTTATATTACATCATGGCTACTTTTGTCTCGTTGAAAATTCTGACTTCAAAGCTAGTATTATTATACACCTAACATTTTCTGTAAATTAATCTGTTGTTTTTGCTCTTTATTCAAGTGCTTGGTGCTTTATTTGCAAATGGGTATAAACACTAACGGGCACAGCAACCATTTTTATTATTTTCTAGTAAGCAGCGTCCCGATTTCAAAAGTTAGTGCGGGGGGTGGTAAGGGGTAGAAAGACACCTTTCTGTTTAATCTGGTCGCTCCCTCAAAGCTTAATCCAGAGGCGAGCATTGTGTCCAACAAAGTTAAAAGTGATGTTGGGTAGTCAAAGATGGGGATGTGTTAAGGTCAGTCCATCTCATTCACATGGAGAAGAAGTCTGGCACAGAATGAAATCACATCACAGCTGCCCCTCAAACCAGTAGCCTATTGGAACATGCTGTAGTATATCATAATGAATTATTGAAAACATTTGTCATGTTAAATCTCTATTTTAGGGATTGTGCTGTTCGTTTCTTTTACCTGTCTGAAACAATGTCCTGGTTTTATAAAGCGACACAGTAGAGGAGTACATGAGTTGAATTGAGGTGGATTTCCCCAATGTGCTGCAAGGGGTCTTTTCACCTCCTTTGGGGTACTGTTGGTCATTTTATACAGCAGGCAGGGGTTTATTGTTGGCTTGTCCATCATGCTACACACTGAGGTGCAGCCCAGGTAGCAATTACGGTATCATCCTGTGTTGGTGTTGGAGGGGAAACCTTGGCCAAACTATAACATTGTCAAACATGACTTGCTGCGAGTGAGTGGCTTTGTTGGATCAGTATGCTGCATAGCATCTAGTCATTTAATTATACTGAACCAGTTCCCTGGGGTCGGGGTATTATCTTTTGTTGGTGTTTGTGATGTGTTTTTGTGCAGTATGTTTCTTTTAATTATTTAATTAATTGTTTTGTCAGTAAAGGCATTGTCTTTATTTTGTTATTCTTAATTCCAATGATTGTCACACAAACAGGAAGTGGAGAAATGGCCTACTAAACAGTGTCAGTTTGATGAATGAGCAGCTGTCAATGGGTTTTATTTCCTCATTGTAGGGTGGAGATAGATGGTTTGTCAACACTCTGTTCCTCTAGCTTTAGTTTTAATCCAATACTTCCCCACTTTTATAAATGAATCCCTCAAACAGATGTGTGAATGAGAGGAAATAGAGACAGTCTGCTGCTCTTAAGATGCATGTTTTCATTATAGTCATCTTCCAATTTACAAAAGCAATTAAGATGCATCGCACACCTAACCCCCATCCAATTTGGCCAATATGAATGAATTATCCCCTGATGTATTTCTGATAAATGGTTCAGTCCCCATTCCATAAAGCAGATGATTATTGCCATGTTCCAGTATCTTGTTAAGAGAGAACTGCCGTCCACAACCCACACACACTGAAGATTTGGGCCTAATAAAATTGACTTTTGTTAAATGAAATTGTATTTCTGAGAAGTAAGTGTGTGTGTGTGTGTGTGTGTGTGTGTGTGTGTGTGTGTGTGTGTGTGTGTGTGTGGCCTAGTTCAGCAATTCTCAACTGGTGGGTCGCGACCCAGGTTTTGAATGGGTTGCGAGTGGCTGAGTAATTTTTATATATATGCTGAACAAAAATATAAACGCAACATGCAACAATTTCAAAGATTTTACTGAGTTAGTCAATTGAAATATATTCATTAGGCCCTAATCTATGGATTTCACATGACTGGGCATACAGATATGCATCTGTTGGTCACAGTTATCTTTATAAAAAAGGTAGTGGTGTGTATCAGAAAACCAGTCAGTATCTGGTGTGACCACCATTTGCCTAATGCAGCGCGACACATCTCCTTCACATAGAGATGATCAGGCTGTTGATGGTGGCCTGTGGAGCGTTGTTCCACTCCTCTTTAATGGCTGTGTGAAGTTGCTGGATATTGGCGGGAACTGGAACACGCTGTCGTACACATTTATCCAGAGCATCCCAAACATGTCCAATGGGTGAAATGTCTGGTGAGTATGCAGGCCAGGAAGAACTGGGACATTTTCAGCTTCCAGTAATTGTGTACAGATCCTTGTGACATGGGGCCGTGCATTCTCATGCTGAAACGGTGATGGCGGAATATGAATGGCACGACAATGGGCCTTAGGATCTCGTCCCGGTATATCTGTGCATTCAAATTGCCATAGATTAAAAAGCAATTATGTTCATTGTCAGTAGCTTATGCCTGCGCGTACCATAACCCCACCGCCACCATGGAGCACTGTTCACAACATTGACATCAGCAAATCGCTTGCCCACATGACACCATACACGCTGTCTGCCATCTGCCCAGCACAGTTGAAATTGGGATTCATCCGTGAAGAGCGCACTTCTCCATCGTGCTAGTAACTGACTTCAGGTGAGCATTGGCCCACTGAAGTCAGTTACCACGCCGAACTGCAGTCAGGTCAAGACCCTGGTGAGGACAACGAGCACACAGATGAGCTTCCCTGTGACGGATTCTGACAGTTTGTGCAGAAATTCTTTGGTTGTGCAAACCCACAATTTCATCAGCTGTCCGGGTTGCTGGTCTCAGACGATCGTGCAGGTGAGGAATCCAGATGTGGAGGTCCTATGCTGGCATGGTTACACGTGGTCTGCAGTTCTGAGGCAGGTTGGACATACTGCCAAATTCTATAAAATGTCATTGGAGGTGGCTTATTGTAGAGAAATTAACATTACATTCTCAGCCAATTGCACGCTCCCTCAAAACTTGAGACATCTTTGGCATTGTGTTGTTTGACACAGCTGCTCATTTTAGAGTGGCCTCTTATTGTTCCCAGCACAAGGTGCACCTGTGTAATGTGGAGGCAAAAGAAACGCACACCTGTTTAGGCGAGGTGTTCCTGTATAACGATCATGGTGTTTAATCAGCTTCTTGATATGCCACACCTGTCAGGTGGATGAATTATCTTGGTAAAGGAGAAATGCTCACTAACAGGGATTTAAACAAATTTGTTCACTAAATTTGAGAGAAGTAAGTTGTTTGTGTGTATGGAACATTTCTTGGATCTATTTCAGCTCATGAAACATGGGACCAACGCTTTACATGTTGGGCTTTATTTCTGTTCAGTGTATATATAGATTTTTTTATATATATATATATATATATGGAAAAAGTATGAACTTAAACCACGTAGAAAGTGTCAATTTATTATAATGAACGAATTAATAAATCATTTAATTTCTCAACAATTTTTCTTCATTCACAGTATTTTCAATCTAGAGATTTGTGGTCTCAAACCAGTGAGTTTATTAACATTATTCATCAATAATATGGGCAAAATTGTATTATTGACAATGAAAGAGGTGGGAATGTTGTTCCCTTCTCATAGATTTATTACATTTACTATCAATATAGCATTAAAAAAAATATCCAGATGCATTTTGCTGATTTATTTTTCTAGACAATTTTGGTCCCGAGGCAAAACTTCTTCACAAAAATTGGCTTAGTCTGTGCATTGTTATTTCGTGTGTGTGTGTGTGTGTGTGTGTTTCACTGTAAATCTGCTGCTCGTGGATGAAACGTCAGATGCCATTTGTGTTTGCTCCTCCCACCGACAGCAAGAAACCAAGTTTTTATGACTGGGATGCTGTAAATCAGGGTTCCCAATTACATTGTCATGGGCCAATTCTTCCTTGAGCGGATGATCGGAGGGCCGGAACATAGTTATACATCATTTGTACAAAGCAAATTGACCACAAGAATCCCAAACTGTTATATCGTATTTGACAAAAACAGAATAGTTTCAAACCTTGATTAAATTGGTATACAATCACACATGCCCCTCTAGTTATGCCTAAGAATACTTGAACAGATTTCCTCAATTAAAATCACTTTGAACTCATTTCCTGGTGATTGTACAGTGTTTTATGTCCAAGAACGAACATTTATTATTATTTTTGTTCAGAAAACTTGGGAGGCCAAATAACATCATCCTGCTCTAGATGTTGTTCTCTTTGTTTTTCGTTCCGGCAGCCACCAGCACTCCTTTGTGGTATGGACAACCCACTCTCTCCTTGCTGCTTCTCCGACTTACCACCTGACAGGGTAAATGTACCAGTACCCTGCCTGTGCTGTGTGTCAGTGTCTTTGTTGTCACTCCTCTAGCCATGAATCCTCAGCATCTAGTGGTGGTGGTTTTGACCTTGAATTCCTGCAAGCTAGAGCCCACTAGGCCATCCACCCTCCCTGTAGAAACAGTACAACCCACTAGGCCATCCACCCTCCCTGTAGAAACAGTACAACCCACTAGGCCATCCACCCTCCCTGTAGAAACAGTACAACCCACTAGGCCATCCACCCTCCCTGTAGAAACAGTACAACCCACTAGGCCATCCACCCTCCCTGTAGAAACAGTACAACCCACTAGGCCATCCACCCTCCCTGTAGAAACAGTACAACCCACTAGGCCATCCACCCTCCCTGTAGAAACAGTACAACCCACTAGGCCATCCACCCTCCCTGTAGAAACAGTACAACCCACTAGGCCATCCACCCTCCCTGTAGAAACAGTACAACCCACTAGGCCATCCACCCTCCCTGTAGAAACAGTACAACCCACTAGGCCATCCACCCTCCCTGTAGAAACAGTACAACCCACTAGGCCATCCACCCTCCCTGTAGAAACAGTACAACCCACTAGGCCATCCACCCTCCCTGTAGAAACAGTACAACCCACTAGGCCATCCACCCTCCCTGTAGAAACAGTACAACCCACTAGGCCATCCACCCCTCCCTGTAGAAACAGTACAACCCACTAGGCCACCCACCCCTCCCTGTAGAAACAGTACAACCCACTAGGCCACCCACCCCTCCCTGTAGAAACACTAGAGCCCACTAGGCCATCCACCCTCCCTGTAGAAACACTAGAACCCACTAGGCCATCCACCCTCCCTGTAGAAACACTAGAACCCACTAGGCCATCCACCCTCCCTGTAGAAACACTAGAACCCACTAGGCCATCCACCCTCCCTGTAGAAACACTAGAGCCCACTAGGCCATCCACCCTCCCCTCCCTGTAGAAACATACCTGATAGTATTAACTGACCCCCTGATTGTCTCACTCCTGGATGATCATCATATCATGTGTTTAAAATAACTTGTATAGAATGTGATGTAGATAAATATGGACTGGTTGTCCTTAGTTATGGTGGTAGCCCTAGATCTATAAATAGATCTCCCTTTGTGTGATAATCAGATTTTTCTTTGTTAGTTTTATATATTTTTGCATTACCATGGTTTTTACATGCCGTGTGATGAGAATGAGATTCACTATTATTCTTCCCAGCCCCTCTCGGTCTGATTATTTCAGCACTGCCTATCTTTGAAGTAGAAACCATTGAATCATTATTTAATGCAAAATGATTTGATGAGGGGAAAAACGTCTTCAGTCCACACAAACAACCGCCCCATTTCTAATAAAAGTGACTGTCTGGGCTTTCTTCCCAAGTGAGCCTGAATGTGTCTGACTGAATTGTTACAGCATTAAAGCAGCATTAAATCTGTTCTGCTTAAGGAATTCCCAGGGCAGTTGCATGCACCATTGTGATTAGGAGTGTGGAGACATGTTGGCCATGATGCATCTCATAAGAGTGCTACTTTTCCTTGTCTGAGAACGACTTCCCAGAGTGAGCTCCCCCTCCTGCATGTCCTCAAGTTAATGACCCTCATGGTTTAGGTGCTGTGCCCTACTAATCAGTGGAAACACTGGTCAGTCCCCAGTAATTTTAGGCCTAATTAAAGTTTCTGTAGTTAACAAGATGTTGCGTCGGTGTGTTGCATAGAGTACTAGTATTGCTTCATCAGGTTCGGAGTGGAGTGCTCCTAATGATGCAGCAGAATGTGGCGGAGGAGTTGAGCACACCATTATGATTGGCTCAGGGGCACCAACCAAAGCAAGTCGTGTCATTCTCTCACAATCTCAATGAGAGCATGGCGAGACCGTCTGACATCAAACCACAGCAAACCTCAACCTTCTGAACATCAGAAACTGCAATTACCACCCCATGGTTTCTGAAGTGTGAGGATGATGATAGGATAGTGCAGGGGTATTCAACTCTGACCCTACGAGCTCTGGAACCTTCTGGTTTTCTGTTCTACCTGATCATTAATTACACCCAACTGGTGTTTTATTTATTTTGTTGGTTGTTAGTTCTCAAATATTATCTTATTTTTAAATTTATAGCTCCGTTATCTTTTATACATACTTTATATCTGGTTTTAGTCTTTCAAGTTTACACTGACAATGTTTTAACATCCCCAAAATTATTTCTCCCCTCACCCCAAATGATAAAAAAATGAATAATTCATTTATTTTGCAGTGGTGGCCACGATTTAGCAGAGGTGGTTCACCACTGCTATATGCATATAGGGGAAACAGGACCTCGTCACTCGTTAATGCTGTGTATTAATTATCCTTTTCCTAAAACCCCCTTCCTCAGCCTCTGTGCTGTACAGTGCATTCGGAAAGTATTCAGACCCCTTGACGTTTTCCACATTTTGTTACAGCCTTATTCTAAAAATGATAAAATTGTAATTTTCCTCATCAATCTACACACAATTTCCCATAATGACAAAGCAAAACAGTTATAAAAATAAAAAAAATCCAAATGTATTTATAACATTTGCAGAAGCATTCAGATGCTTTACTCAGTACTTTGTTGAAGCACCTTTGCTAGCGATTACAGACTCGAGTCTTCTTGGTATGACGCTACACCTGTATTTGGGGAGTTTCTTCCATTCTTCTCTGCAGATCCTCTCAAGCTCTGTCAGGTTGGATGGGGAGCATCGCTGCACAGCTATTATCAGGTCTCTCCAGAGATGTTCGATCGGGTTCAAGTCCGGGCTCTTGCTGGGCCACTCAAGAACATTCAGAGACTTGTCCCGAAGCCACTCCTGCGTTGTCTTGGCTATGTGCTTAGTGTCGTGGTCCAGTTGGAAGGTGAACCAATGCCCCAGTCTGAGGCCCTGAGCTCTCTGGAGCAGGTTTTCATCAAGGATTTCTCTGTACTTTGCTCTGTTTATCTTTCCCTCAATCCTGACTAGTCTCCCAGTCCCTGCCGCTGAAAAACATCCCCACAGCCTGATGTTGCCACTGCCATGCTTCACCATAGGGATGGTGCTAGGTTTCCTCCAGACGTGATGCTTGGCGTTCAGGCCAAAGAGTTTAATCTTCATTTCATCAGACCAGAGAATCTTGTTTCTCATGGTCTGAGAGTCTTTAGGTGCCTTTTGACAGCCCGCTTGGAGTTTGCCATGTGCCTTTTACTGTTGGTGGATTGCGGCAGAGAAGGTTGTCCGTTAGGAAGTTTTTTTCCCCATCTCCACAGAGGAGCTCTGTCAGAGTGACCATCGGGTTCTTGGTCACCTCCCTGACCAAGGCCTTTCTACCCCGAGTGCTCAGTTTGACCGGGAAGCCAGCTCTAGGAAGAGTCTTGGTAGCTCCAAACTTCTTCCATTTAAGAATAATGGAGGCCACTGTGTTCTTGGGGACCTTCAATGCTGCAGAAATGTTTTGCTACTCTTCCCCAGATCTGTGCCTCAACACAATCTTGTCTCTGAGCTCTGTGGACAATTCCTTCTACCTCATGGCCTGGTTTTTGCTCTGAAAATAAGGGAGAGCCGCACACTCTAGGAGCTCAGATGCAAAAAATGTATATAGGATATCACATTTTTGCATCTGAGCTCCTAGAGTGTGCGGCTCTCCCTTATATTCAAGTTTTCTACTCCGCTAGCCAGCACCTCGCCTTAATAGGTGTGCGTTTCTTTTTCTTCTAGACTGGTTTTTGCTCTGACATGCACTGTCAACTGTGGGCCCTTTATATTGACAGGTGTGTGCCTTTCCAAATCGTGTCCAATCAATTGAATTTACCACAGGTGGACTCCAATCAAGTTGTAGAAACAGCTCAAGGATGATCAATGGAAACAGGATGCACCTGAGCTCAATTTCAAGTCTCATAGCAAAGGGTCTGAATACTTACATAATTAAGGAACCTGTTGTTGCTTTGTCATTATGGAGTATTGTGTGTAGATGAGAACAAAATAATATATAATCCATTTTAGAATAAGGATGTAACGTAACAAAATGTGGGAAAAGTCAATGGGTCTGAATACTTTACGAATGCACTGTACTTACAAAACACACTCAATAAGTTCATTTTTATTATATAAATGTGTTCTTGTACTGCATGATTGTGAGCTAAACGTCTCTTTCCCTCTCTCTCCCCCTCCCTCTCTGCCTCCCATGAAGATCCCTCGTGGAGGACGATGACCCTCACATGAAAGTGTCGCTGGGGTGTGGTGACATGGGCATCTCTGCCCACCTACAGGCTTCCAAAACAGGAAACACTCGCTTCTTCACGAGCAACACACACAGTTCAGTGGTCCTTCAGGTGAGCAGTAATGGATGGGAAGGAGAGAGACCGAGAGATGGTGTTGCTTCAGAGGATGTTCAGATTGATACAGATTGATGAACCTCATAAAAGCACTAATGAAATAAGCCAGGGTGATTTTCATGTGCCTTCGGAGGTCCATTGATTGATTGAAAAGCTAGATAGTCAGTATGTCCGTATGGTGTCTGAGAATCTTCCAGACAAAGGCCAAGGGTCTGATCTGGCCTTTACACAACTCTAAAAATATCTACAACACAACAAGAAATTACACAAATGGCCCTGGGATTGTTTCAATTAGGTTTTCTGTAGAAAATAGTTTTCTAAAACCCATTGGCGGTAACAAAAAGTTGTTCGTGTGCAGCACCAAACATGCTCATCTATCTCCAACAATCTAATCTCTAGTGTATGATCTTTTTATGCAACTCTAAATCACAAGTCATTTTTCCTTTACGGTAGTGTTGCATGGTATACCTGTACCACAGTAATATCACAATACCAAAATGTCATGATACCAACATTTTAGAATGAAGTAGTACCATTTCATACGATACTACCACATTTCAGCCCTAGCGATCTAAAGAACCTGCTGGCTCCTGTTATAAAATGTTTATGAATTCAGTCTCTGGTATGCACAGGTCCAATCATATCCACTTCACTTTCACGCTCACATCACGTGTAGCAGCTGTAATCAGCCAGCCCTCATTCACCTGCTTCTCTCCTTCTGCTCTTCATGAGCATCTATTCCTCAGTCAGTTAAAAAATATATCATTTAGCCATCATGGCCACGGGGATGCAGACCCTGATGAGTCTTCTGTTGTTAGAGTTGTACATTTGTTACATTGGAGCAGCGCAGACTGAGCAATGATGATACATTGTATCATTTCATCGCCTGTTATAACCATTTTATAGGATTTCACAAACCATTGCGGGCCGTTTTAAACTAATCCCGGGACGCTAATTATTGGTTGGATAACAAACAATGTTGTTCAGTCATGATACCTAGCTAGCTAACAACCTGGTAACTTAACAGTAGGTCTAGGCTAATTTGATTGGCACAGGAAGAAAGGAAAAGGTTCTGCTACTCATGAGATGTGCTTCAAAGGTAGGATTCATATAGGCCTAGTGTAAGCTTAAACTATACCACAACTCAATGTCTTTCTTGTGCTCCTTTAAATTCTGTTTGGTGCCTAACGTTTTAAAAGTTGGGGCAGTGTGTGTGTATGTGTTTAGGAGCGAGAGAGTGGTGTGTGTGTTTATGAGAGGGAGACAGAGTAAGGGAGGGTGTGTGTGTGCGAGGGTGTGTGTCAACCGAAGAGTAGAAGGTTTCAGGCAGTGTTTTCCCCTCACTGACACAATAACAAGCAGATCATCATGCAGTGTTTTCCCCTGACTGACACAATAACATGCAGATCATTATACAGTGTTTTCCCCTTACTGACACAATAACATGCAGATCATTATACAGTGTTTTCCCGTCACTGACACAATAACAAGCAGATCATTATGCAGTGTTTTCCCCTGACTGACACAATAACATGCAGATCATTATACAGTGTTTTCCCCTCACTGACACAATAACAAGCAGATAATCATGCAGTGTTTTCCCCTGACTGACACAATAACAAGCAGATCATTATACAGTGTTTTCCCCTTACTGACACAATAACAAGCAGATCATTATACAGTGTTTTCCCCTCACTGACACAATAACAAGCAGATCATTATGCGGTGTTTTCCCCTTACTGACACAATAACATGCAGATCATTATACAGTGTTTTCCCGTCACTGACACAATAACAAGCAGATCATTATGCAGTGTTTTCCCCTTACTGACACAATAACATGCAGATCATTATACAGTGTTTTCCCCTTACTGACACAATAACATGCAGATCATTATGCAGTGTTTTCCCCTGACTGACACAATAACAAGCAGATCATTATGCAGTGTTTTCCCCTTACTGACACAATAACAAGCAGATCATTATGCAGTGTTTTCCCCTTACTGACACAATAACACGCAGATCATCATGCAGTGTTTTCCCCTCACTGACACAATAACATGCAGTGTTTTCCCCTCACTGACACAATGACATGCAGATCATTATGCAGTGTTTTCCCCTCACTGACACAATAACATGCAGATCATTATGCAGTGTTTTCCCCTCACTGACACAATGACATGCAGATCATTATGCAGTGTTTTCCCCTCACTGACACAATGACATGCAGATCATTATGCAGTGTTTTCCCCTCACTGACACAATAACAAGCAGATCATTATGCAGTGTTTTCCCCTCACTGACACAATAACAAGCAGATCATTATGCAGTGTTTTCCCCTTACTGACACAATAACAAGCAGATCATTATGCAGTGTTTTCCCCTTACTGACACAATAACAAGCAGATCATTATGCAGTGTTTTCCCCTCACTGACACAATAACAAGCAGATCATTATGCAGTGTTTTCCACTTAGTGACACAATAACAAGCAGATCATTATGCAGTGTTTTCCCCTTACTGACACAATAACAAGCAGATCATTATGCAGTGTTTTCCCCTCACTGACACAATAACAAGCAGATCATTATGCAGTGTTTTCCCCTTACTGACACAATAACAAGCAGATCATTATGCAGTGTTTTCCCCTCACTGACACAATAACAAGCAGATCATTATGCAGTGTTTTCCCCTTACTGACACAATAACAAGCAGATCATTATGCAGTGTTTTCCCCTGACTGACACAATAACATGCAGATCATCATGCAGTGTTTTCCCCTGACTGACACAATAACATGCAGATCATCATGCAGTGTTTTCCCCTCACTGACACAATAACAAGCAGATCATCATGCAGTGTTTTCCCCTGACTGACACAATAACATGCAGATCATCATGCAGTGTTTTCCCCTTACTGACACAATAACATGCAGATCATTATACAGTGTTTTCCCGTCACTGACACAATAACAAGCAGATCATTATGCAGTGTTTTCCCCTCACTGACACAATAACATGCAGTGTTTTCCCCTCACTGACACAATAACATGCAGATCATTATGCAGTGTTTTCCCCTTACTGACACAATAACAAGCAGATCATCATGCAGTGTTTTCCCCTCACTGACACAATAACATGCAGTGTTTTCCCCTCACTGACACAATAACATGCAGTGTTTTCCCCTCACTGACACAATAACATGCAGATCATTATGCAGTGTTTTCCCCTCACTGACACAATGACATGCAGATCATTATGCAGTGTTTTCCCCTCACTGACACAATAACATGCAGATCATTATGCAGTGTTTTCCACTTAGTGACACAATAACAAGCAGATCATTATGCAGTGTTTTCCACTTAGTGACACAATAACAAGCAGATCATTATGCAGTGTTTTCCCCTTACTGACACAATAACAAGCAGATAATTATGCAGTGTTTTCCCCTCACTGACACAATAACAAGCAGATCATTATGCAGTGTTTTCCACTTAGTGACACAATAACAAGCAGATCATTATGCAGTGTTTTCCCCTTACTGACACAATAACAAGCAGATCATTATGCAGTGTTTTCCCCTCACTGACACAATAACAAGCAGATCATTATGCAGTGTTTTCCCCTGACTGACACAATAACATGCAGATCATCATGCAGTGTTTTCCCCTGACTGACACAATAACATGCAGATCATCATGCAGTGTTTTCCCCTCACTGACACAATAACAAGCAGATCATCATGCAGTGTTTTCCCCTGACTGACACAATAACATGCAGATCATCGTGCAGTGTTTTCCCCTCACTGACACAATAACATGCAGATCATTATGCAGTGTTTTCCCCTGACTGACACAATAACATGCAGATCATTATGCAGTGTTTTCCCCTTACTGACACAATAACAAGCAGATCATTATGCAGTGTTTTCCCCTGACTGACACAATAACAAGCAGATCATTATGCAGTGTTTTCCCCTTACTGACACAATAACAAGCAGATCATTATGCAGTGTTTTCCCCTGACTGACACAATAACATGCAGTGTTTTCCCCTGACTGACACAATAACATGCAGATCATTATGCAGTGTTTTCCCCTGACTGACACAATAACAAGAAGATCATTATGCAGTGTTTTCCCCTGACTGACACAATAACATGCAGATCATTATGCAGTGTTTTCCCCTGACTGACACAATAACATGCAGATCATTATGCAGTGTTTTCCCCTGACTGACACAATAACATGCAGATCATTATGCAGTGTTTTCCCCTCACTGACACAATAACAAGCAGATCATTATGCAGTGTTTTCCCCTGACTGACACAATAACATGCAGATCATTATATAGTGTTTTCCCCTGACTGACACAATAACATGCAGATCATCATGCAGTGTTTTCCCCTGACTGACACAATAACATGCAGATCATTATACAGTGTTTTCCCCTGACTGACACAATAACAAGCAGATCATTATGCAGTGTTTTCCCCTCACTGACACAATAACATGCAGATCATTATGCATCTATATTCCTTCCTCCCAATCCTCCAGACAAATCACAGGTAGGCCTTTGGCTGATTTGCTCATATTTGCATTCTATGAAGTATTATATTATACACTAAGCAGTGTGAAGTTAAATTCAGTATGTTAGATTGAGTAGAAGTGTGAATTTCACTGCCAGGTTTTTGCGTAGCACATGCACAGAACATTTAGAAAATGGGAACAAGCGTCCGGGAGACAGGGCAAACAGGATGCTAGGACACAGATTTTTGCCACTGTGGTATCGTGATACTTCTCGGTATCGTGATACTTGGCCTGGTATCGTTAGTAAAATGACACTGCAACACTAAGGTTATAATTATCAAACACTGTCCACGTTTCTTCTTTTGATGTAGAAACAATTATGGAATTGTTTCCATGAACGTCAAACTTGCTATAAGCACATCAGGGTTTAGACTTCACTAAAAAGAAATCCATGTTCTCAAATTTGGAGATAAAAATGAGTGACTAAAAACAATCTTTGTCGACCGAGAGTCGTCCGTTTCTTTCGACCAGTCGATTGGTCGAAATGTTTTAACTTAATTTTTCCATATATAGACACACACCTATGTGTTTGAATAAAACCAACTACATATTTTTTATTTAACCTTTATTTAACTAGGTTAGTCAGATAAGAACAAATCCTTATTTTACAATGACTGCCTAACCCTTGTCGACGCTGGGCCAATTGTGCGCCGCCCTATGGGACTCCCGATCACGGCCGGTTGTGATACAGGGATCGAACCAGGGTCTGTAGTGAAGCTTTTAGCACTGAGATGCAGTGCCTTAGACCGCTGCGCCACTCGGGAGCCCAATGCACTGAGCTCATATGCACTGAGTTTGTCTGATGTTTTAAGCACACTGTTTGATTAAATAATTAAGACACACACATGACTCGAACGAGCCCGACGGTCACACTTAAAAAAAAGCTAGTGCCTGTGTGACTGGCGCACGCTGTCTGCTCTCCTCCCTACTGCAGTGAAAAGGCACCACAGCACAGCAAGTGTTTATTGCGCTGTCCGTGCTGAAGCTGTGACTTCATTTCAGCCATTTAGTTTCTTACTTGCTTCTGACTCAAAAGCTATGTTACCGAAATCCCTCATTTGTTTAGGAAAAACATTCCCTGTTCCCTCAACCCTTGCTCTCTTTATGTGAAACATGAACGCATTTCATCGCATCTGACCAATAGGGCCTGACCTATCGTAGTCACATCAATAAATTGGTTATAACAAACTCCAAACACTGTAATGTCGACAGCAAAATGAATGCTGAGGACGTGAAAAAGAAACTCGAAACGGGCGAATGTTTAATGGTTGCTCAGGAGGGAAAGGGGAAGTCAGATCTGTGGAAGACATTTGACTTAGTTGTGGAAACTACAGGAGATCAAGAAAATGGAGCGTATAGGAGCAGGCGTTGCCTGAGTATTATGTGTGCCAAACAGTTGCATTTTTCTGACCATTTGGAACATTGTAAATAATGATAATGACATTACTTATTATTATTATAGTGATGATCATAATAATAATAACAATAAGATCATAAAAACGGAGGGAATAGGAGTGAGAGCTGCATGCATATCTGTGATACTCAGGTGCTGTTAGATTACGATATTATTTTTCTTCCTGTTTGGAAGAGTGTAAACAACACAAAATAAATGATAAGTAGTACCAGTCTGTAACCAAAAAAAATTGGAAAGCCATTATTACAGCATAATAAATGCCAAATCTGTGAAATAGCTTTATCTGACATTTTGCCATTGCATGAGACTTGGTGTACACGGAATCAGTAGGCTATTAAACAAACTATCAAAATGGCAACAGAATTAGCATTTGTCTTATTTCAGTAGATTATATATGCATGATTGATAAAGCCATGCACATTTAACAGTTAGGCTATTGATTATATACACAATTTAAGTTGAGGTTTGCCCGCTCCTCAATTTTCTTAGACAATTGGGCTAAGCCCTATTCGCACGGGACTAGTATTACTAGAGAACGTTGGTTATGTAATTATTACACCAGAATGTCCGTTATTCCAGAGGGCGATTCGGATGGGATTCGTTTTTTCCAAACTGCTCCCTGTAATTTTGATTTTTTTCTAATAAATTCACAGTTATAACGGACGCATGGAGTTTTTTTCCCCTAGGTGTGAAGACAAGTCCAGACGATAAAAGGGCTACACTGATAACTCGAGCTTGGTTCCCAAGTTTCTAAACCATAACAAACCGTCTTTGGTATAGTGTCGCCATAATATTTGAATTGAGATAGTGTGCTCATAATCATTAGGATATTTTAGCGATCCGCATTAGACGTCCTAAATGCCCCACAGCCTTCAGATGTGAGCTAAACAGTGCATTTGCACTTGAGATGCGTTTTAAGGCTGTGGATGCGAAAGTGAACTTATTATTTCCCAACATTTAGGTCAGGTGTATGCTGCTTTGCGATCTATTAACAGAAATGGTTACATTAAATAGGCGAAATATTTTTAACTGATGCATTTGGCAATATTCAATTCATACTCACAAAACGTATGAACAAAAACATTCACTGTGAAAGTTGATACATGTAGGCCCTTCAAATATTTTGATTATGCGCAGCACTTCATTCAATTTATCGAATCAGTTATTGTTTTCTTTCTCAAACTGTTAGATACACCTGTCAAACTCAGACATTTATCTCAAAACACAGGGATGTCGATTTGCATAGATCTAGTGTTATCAGAGGACCTTTGAGTTAGCCAAAAGAACAGTACAAATGACTGACATGGCAGATTCGGACGGACTAAAATGACAGATGTGGTGTTTTGCGCTTGTGCACATAATTACATTACCCAACCACACCCAGTAAAACTAAAACCTATTCGGACGGGATTAAGGCAAGGACTGTTTCCTCGTCTCTGCTGCTGCTGCCTCCGCAGCATTGTTGTCAATCCCAATATGATGGCTAATTTTGCTTTTATGCATATAGCAACATAGGGAAAGGTGCATTAATTATACGGCGCACTGAAGATTGTTTCAGAACCGCATACAGTGACCATATCCAACGCGGGATAATGCACATTTGTTATAAAATAATATTGGATTTATTAGTGTTGCACCATTATTTTTACATAATCTAACCATATGCAATTTCAGTATCACATGTCGTAGAGTGATGGACTGTGCCATCCCCTTGGCCTCCATAATGGATTAGTCCACTGAGACAGGCGCGAATCATGTGCGACAGGTGTCTTGCCATATAAAGTCCAAAGAAGAAAAACCCTGGAAGGAGGAGAGATGACTAGAAACGATTCGGTTGACCGTTTTATGTGTGGATTAATTGTTGGAGTAGAGGACCTTGTGCATTTCAGGTAAAATAACAACTCCACGTTTATATCCCAGGACAAATTAGCTAGCAACAGCAAGCTAGCTAAATAGGACAAATTAGCTTGCAACTGCAAGCTAACTAGCTAAATTGACATAAATGTTTAATGCTTTTCCACCTGTCCCCAAATTAATATAATTGGTTCGGGGTTTTTGATATTTCAACCTGCGTGTCGTGATCGCATCTGGTGTGGGGGGACAAAATCTATTTGCACATTCACAACGCAGTAACGCGTCACCTTTATATAATTCTAACAATCACACCCACACTAAGAACAGACTCACCCACTCTAATCACTGGCACATCTGAAGTCAGGATGCGATGTGCGTGGAGGGTCAAAGTGCATAAATAATGGGTTAAATCAGGGTCACGTGTGCAAGCTGGTTAAGATATATAAGACTTGACTTTCAAACCCATTCACTGCATTTGATAAGGAGGATGATCAGTAAGTTATTCCGTTGACTCAAAGGGAATTATGTCCTAAGAACATTAAACTGTCTATAATGCTCTCTACAAAGAGTTGTCAAACTGATATCTTTCATGAAGTTGGATTGAAATAATCCAAATGGACTGTTGTTCCCTCAAGTTGAAATGGTCTACTTTTTTCATCGCAAGCATAGAACAAGATGTCTTCTGCATATGAGAAGATAAAAAGAAAGTGTGATAACAATTGAGTTGGAGAAGAAATCCATGATTTTGTTTATATACAGTAGCTAGCTGGAAGGGAAAGACAGACATGGTGAGTGAGTCAATCAGTCATTGAGTCATTCAGTGAGTCAGGCTCTAAGGCCTGCCTTGCCCATGCCAGTCTCTGTCCACACGTGAAGGTCGTTACAGAGAGAGGGGCCCCCAGGCCAGGTAGGAGCTGGCAGAAAGCTGTTGGGCTCATTAATGTGTGACCTTTCCACACTGTGTGTATTCCACAACCTGCCACTATGATGGAGGTGTGTTGTGTGGATGTGTTGTTAGACAGAGTGCTTCAAAGGTTTCCCTTCAACAGTGTAATAGCCTTTTAGCTGGTGAATAGTTTTTATACCTGCTGTTGAAGAGCATATTATTGTGTTGAAAAGGTCTCAGGAACACAGCACAGAGTGGGTGTATATGTGTGATTTAGCCCAATGCTGATGTGGGATGTCACTTAATCACATTGACACTGTCTCTGTCATTGCTGCAAGTAGGGCTGTGATGGTCATGGAATTTTGGATGATGGTAATAGCAAAGAAATAAAAATAAAAACTTTTTTTTAGATGCACATTGCCGCCTTTCCTCTACTCCTGAATGCATGTGCTGCCATAGAAATATAATGAATTAGTCAATGATGGTATAATGGGTGGACTGGCGGCCATTGCGAGTGTAACTATAGCAGCATCGCATTAGTGGAAACCAAGACTGTTCTCAGGGCAGGCCTGGTTGTAGCTAGATATGTTTGAGTCGTGTCGGGGACAATTTTAGCTAACCCTTTTCCTAACCTTAACCTAATTATTCTAACCTGCAACGTTAATTATCCTAACCTGCTATGAAAAGTCACTTCTGCTAGTCAAAACCGGCAGACTTGCCCTGAGAGCAGTCTTGGTTTCCACTAATGCAATACAGCGTTCCCATAGGCGCAAAGCAGGAGGTGTACCCATCTATATGTGCTGTGATTTGTTGATTAAACTCAACTGACATTACAAAAAATACCTTCCATTGCATGAGCCACATCCAGGTAACGTAATTTGAATGAACATTCTACAATACATGGAAACTACTGATTTGATATTGCATCACAGAATGGTGCAATATTTCTCAAGTGAAAAAATGTGCATTAAAACTATTAATCTCAGGGCCTCCTGAGTGGTACTGCAGTCTAAGGCAGTGCTAGAGGCATCACTGCAGACCCGGGTTCGATCCCAGGAGTATCATAGGGCAGCGCACAATTGGCCCAGCTTAAACCCGGGTTAGGGGAGGGTTTGGCTGGGGGGGGGCTTTACTTGGCTCATCGCTCTCTAGCGACTCCTTGTGGCAGGCCGGACGCCTGCAGGCTGACCTCGTTTATCAGGTGAACAGTGTTTCCTCCGATACATTGGTGAGGCTGGCTTCCGGGTTAAGCAGGCAGGTGATAATTAAGAAGCGCAGCTTCGTGTGTCATGTTTCGGAGGATGCATGAACTCGACCTTCGCCTTCTGAGCCTGTTGGGGAGTTGCAGCGATGAGACAAGATCAAAATTGGGGAGAAAAAGGGGGTAAAATGTTAAAATTATGTCTCGTTGAATAATAACAAACACTTATTGAAGAATCCCTACTGTTGACCAATCATCGGCGACGGGGCGTAGACTTCGGCTACCGACTTCGGCTACCGACTTCGGCTACCGACTTCGGCTTGCCTCCAAAAAATTAAAAAATAACCTCGCCGAACACCAAAACAAACAAAAACGTCACAAAATGTTGTCATAATATGTACACAAACTGTTCCGAACTGTTTCAGATGGGAAGCATGCAGACGCGTTTAGACTCCACTGTGGACTTAACGACACCATAGTTGTCCTATTTAGCTAACATCGACATCAGTTTTTCCTCAACATAAAAATGTTGCTGGAGTAATTACTTTGTATTCAGAATGTCAAGGAAGCTGTCTAGAAACAATCAATTTGACCAGTAGAAAATGTGATATCATTGCTACATATTGCTATTAAGCCGGGTGAGCATTATAGTTCTGTGGCATATTCATTTAACATGTATTTGTCTGGTTTTACCCCCAAAAAATATTTTCCTGGAAGGAATTTACATTAAATCAATATGAAATGTAAAACGTGCTGTAACATTTTCTTTATGAAGGTAGACAAATAATGACTTTAGGAACATACGTGTTTTATTTGCAGGAAGGTTGTCAAGAAACGGTAGCGCTGTCATGTAGTGATTGAGTTACGATCATCCAGTCTCGGTGTTCCAGTCTGGGCAGGGTTATAGAGAGCAGGTTGAGCCCCTCAGGAATGAGGCCATGGTTCAGGACAGACAGGGTCTCTCCACAGTACACAGAGCAGCTCTCTAACAGGCTGGTCTCTCCTGTCTCTCTGTCTCCCTCCTTCCCAGGGATTTGACCAGCTGAGGATAGAGGGATTACTGTGTGATGTCACGCTGGTGGCGGGGGACGGAGACGAAGCCTTCCCAGTACACCGCGCCATGATGGCCTCCTCCAGCGACTACTTCAAAGCCATGTTCACAGGTAAGACAAAATGCCTCTGTCTCTCACCCGCAGCACAAATCACGGGATGGGACGACAGCATATTGTGTTTAATGTTCATTAACAGACTGAGTGATCAGAGGATTAGCCTGCTTGTCACACGTCCGTCAATCACTCTCCACTCTGGGGCTCTGCAGCTGTTAGCATTGTGTTGTCTGGTTGTTCCGTAAATCTCCCTCTGATGGAAGCACTCTCTCTCGCTTTCTCTGTCTCTCACTGTCTCTGTGTGTGTGTGTGTGCCAGCCATGGCGAATCAGAAGGGCATTGTTGGTCTCTGTCTTGTTTCTCCTGCCTGGTAGATGGAAATATTATTAACGTGTCAATCTCCCTGAAAGAGGCTTCTCCCAAAGTGCTCTTTCTCTTTAAGCACAACGTGAATCCTCCAGGGTTTGAGATGCTGCTTTTTACTTCCCCTGTCATCTCTACAATCTGACAAGCTACACAACATGACCAAAAGTATGTGGACAGCTGCTCGTTGAACATCTCATTCCAAAATCAAGGGCATTAATATGGAGTTGGTCCCCCCTTTGCTGCTATAACAGCCTCCACTCTTCTGGGAAGGCTTTCCACTAGATGTTGGAACATTGCTGCGGGAACATGCTTCCATTCAGCCTCAAGAGCATTAGTGAGGTTGGGCGATTAGGAAGCACAGAATTGTGTGGAATGTCATTGTATGCAGTAGCGTTAAGATTTCCCTTCACTGAAACTAAGAGGCCTAACCTGAAACATGAAAAATAACCCCAGACCATTATTCCTCCTCCACCAAACTTTAGAGTTGGCATTATGCATTCGGCAGGTAGCGTTCTTCTGGCATCCACCAAACCCAGATTTGTCCGTCAGACTGCCAAATGGTGACGCGTGATTAATCACGCCAGAGAACGTGTTTCCACTGCTCCAGAGTTCAATCGCGGCAAGCTTTACAACACTCCAGCCGACGCTTGCCGTTGCGCATGGTGGTCTTAGGCTTGTGTGAGACTGCTCGGTCATGGAAACCCATTTCACAAAGCTCCCGAAGAACAGTTCTTGTCCTGACGTTGCTTCCAGAGGCAGTTTGGAACTCGGTAGTGAGTGTTGCAGCCGAGGATAGACGATTTTTACGCGCTTCAGCATGCGGCGGTCCCGTTCTGTGAGGTTGTGTGGCCTACCACTTAGCGTCTGAGCCGTTGTTGCTCCCAGACATTTCCTCTTCACATTAACAGCACTTATAGTTGACCAGGGCAGCTCTAGCAAAGCAGAAATTTGACGAACTGACTTGATGGATTTTATACACCTCTCAGCGACGGGTGTGGCTGAAATAGCCAAAGCCACTAATTTGAAGGGGCGTCCACATACTTTTGTATATATAGTGTACCTTACCTTGAATTAGACATGAGGCCTTTTCCCCAGGCGTTAAGGTTTTAATTTGCCTTGTGCTTTTCGAAAAATAATAAGGCTTTTCTCAAGACAATGCAAATATTGCGTTCATCACGGAGATGAGCCTGGGGTTGTTTAGAAATGTGCTTTATTTTATTGTACAATGCCTGGGAAATCAGTTCTGTGATCAGCAACGGTATTCAGCATTTCGGTTTTTCTTTTATTTCTTGTTGTTGTAGCTTAGCAACTGCCTCACTGATGACGCGTATAGAAATTACTTTGATAGATGGAGTTATTCCCCAAAACTTAGGCAATATCATATGTCCTTTTCTTAACAGCCAAAATTGGAAAGCCTTAATACATGTAAGTGGTTCAACAGATATTTGACAAGTGTGCAGCCTGTCGGAGAGGTTCACAAGTGTTGTTGAGCTGAAATAGATGTGTAAGAGGGAAGTGAGTCACAGTTTAAGCCCATAGTAAGGAGGGGAAGTATGCTGCTGCGACGCTGGGCAAAAGCTTTTTTACTGCAACTCACAGCCCTTTCTGGGTGAATTGTACAACAGTCTCCAGGCTTTGGGGAATACATTTCCTTTACATGCAACCATAATGGTAGATGTGTGAAAGCTCGGTGGAGTGGCCTCTGTTTCTGCCGTTAGCCTTGACTGTCAAAGGTAGAGCTCATAGGTGATGCTGTTCTGTTTTTATCTGACTGGTGCATTGTATAATGCTCCTCTCTCTCTCGCCTCGTCATGCAGGTGGAATGAAGGAACAGGATTTGATGTGTATCAAGCTTCATGGTGTCAACCGAATAGGCCTGAAGAAGATCATAGACTTCATCTACACGGCCAAGCTGTCTCTCAACATGGAGAACCTGCAGGACACACTGGAGGCAGCCAGCTTCCTCCAGATCCTCCCGGTGCTAGACTTCTGCAAGGTCTTTCTCATATCTGGGGTAAGGAACCTAACACAGCCTGCTCAGCCATCTAGCTCAGCCCTCCAGAACCAGCCAGGGGGGTTATACTCAGCAGTTTAAGATATCTTACTACTGTACTCTACTGCTTACTTTAATATCTACATTTGGTCTGCAGTAAAAGCACTGTGTAAAATGTGTTTCTGTGTGTGATTGAGAGTGGTTGCTTCTCACTGCTTCCCCTCTCTCCTTGGCTGCAGGTGTCCCTGGATAACTGTGTGGAGGTGGGGCGCATCGCTAACACATACAACCTCACGGAGGTAGACAAATACGTCAACAACTTCATCCTCAAGAACTTCCCCTCGCTGCTGGGCACGGGGGACTTTGTCAAGCTGCCCTTTGAGCGGCTGGCCTTCGTTCTGTCTAGTAACAGTCTGAAGCACTGCAGCGAGCTGGACCTGTTCAAGGCTGCATGCCGCTGGCTCCGCTATGAGGACGGACGCATGGACCACGCCCCCAAGCTCATGAAGAACATCCGCTTCCCCCTCATGAACCCCCAGGAGCTCATCAACCACGTGCAGACTGTGGACTTTATGCGCACAGACAACACCTGTGTCAACCTCCTCCTGGAGGCCAGCAACTATCAGATGATGCCCTACATGCAGCCGGTCATGCAGTCAGAGAGGACGGCCATCCGCTCAGACAGCGGCCACCTGGTCACCCTTGGCGGCGTCCTGCGCCAGCAGCTGGTGGTCAGTAAGGAGCTGCGTCTGTTTGATGAGAAGGCCCACGAGTGGAAGGCGCTGGCGCCCATGGACGCCCCCCGCTACCAGCACGGCATCGCCGTCATCGGCAACTTCCTCTTCGTGGTGGGAGGCCAGAGCAACTACGACACCAAAGGCAAGACTGCGGTGGACACGGTGTTCCGGTACGACCCGCGCTACAACAAGTGGATGCAGGTGGCGTGCCTTAACGAGAAACGCACCTTCTTCCACCTCAGCGCTCTCAAGGGACACCTCTACGCTGTGGGTGGCCGCAACGCTGCCGGAGAGCTGGGTTAGTTTAATTCACCAGGGTCGGTTTATCACGCTGCTTTTAGTCCTGCTCTGATGCTTAACATGTCTGGGTATATTTGGAAAGGGACATCTCACAAGAAAAGGTAAAAGGCAAGCGCAAGGCACAGCAGTTGTCACAACATGATGGTGTAGCACAGGTTCACATGTGGCTGTGTGATTATGACATAGCCCTGGACCAGGCAGAGTGTAGGAGGAGATGAGGGAGGGCTAGCTGCAGCCAGACCCTGTGAACGACTGCAGCAGAAACCTCAAGGTGAAGGAGGAGGTGGTCAGGGTGGAATCTTTGTAAGTAGCATTGTAGGACACTGTGATCTGATGTCAGTGCCCAGCTCAGCACGTAGACTCTCATTGCAGAGTGCCACCCTACTACCTCGATGCAGCCCTGTAATTGTAGGGGGCAGGCTGGCCAGGTCATGCTATCCGCTCTGCTCCTCTGGGCTCTGGGCTGTAATTACCACATTGGGCATGGGTCCTCGTGGGGCCCCCCTGCGCGTGTGTGCACTAGTACACTCTGAATGGACAGTCTCCTGTGCTGGTTAGTGCCTGTTATCCTTGGGAAGCCAGTCTGGCACTCAGACATTCTATCAGTTGTTTCAAACGCAGCACAGAGTTCAGCCTTTTGAACATAAATCGTTTTTGATGTAGCCATGCGGAGGAGGGAGGGTTTTGAAACTTTGATTTGCTACTGAGGATCTGTCAGCTTATTTTAAAAGATTTACAGAACATGAAAGGCTCCCCTCAGTCAGGGCGGTTTGAGAGTACAGGATGGCGATGTGTGTGTGTGCATGCGTGCGTGTACAGTCAGTGACACACGCTAACACACACAACCATTTCTTAACATAAGTTCTGATGGATGATGTGGTTATATTTTCAGGTTTAAAGGCCATCCATCCTCTATGGCCACTCTCCATAACTGTCATGTGAAGGCCTGTCATATTAATCCACTTTACTGAGACAGCCAGAGTACAAACATGTGAGGAACAATGACAGCACAGCTATCTCTGATGTTTGAATAATTCATTTGTAGGACGCTCTTGTAAATATAGCAGCATGTAACGAAAGCTCTTGAGCACTCATTTCCATGTATACCTTAAAGCACCAAGCACTCTAAGGACAAGTGAAAATGTACTTGGTAGGTGAGGCTATTACTTAATTTTTAAGCTTTGGATATTTTTCAGAATGCATTCTTGCAAATCATCAGATATTGTTTAGGAACTGTGTGGGAAGTCGTAGATAGAGAATAGAGAGAGAACAGATGACTGATTAGTAGGGTTCTAATGAATCACTTAATGCCTGGTGCTGCTGCCATTTTAGTCTCCCGCTAAAGATATTTCTTCTTCTTCGAATGATATGGACTGTTAATGTTAATTAGACCTAGGCTGCTTCCCCTTTGACAAGTTGTCACAGGAAACATCGGAGAAGTGAACACTGGCCTGCCTTAGTGAGATAATGATGAAAAGGTGATGCTCTGAATTGGAGACCATCCATTTGGTCCACTGGGACTGCTTTATTAGAACTGTAGCCAGAGCTCTTTGTATCTGGGCCTGGGTTAAACCCTATAGGTAGGTCCCAGGGATTAGATCCCAAGGGTCAAATCAGCACCATGTTGGCACATAGGCTACCACCATTTCCCAAACCCGGTCTTCGGGACCCCAAGAGGTGCACTAATCATCAAGCTTTAATTATTTGAATCAGCTGTGTAGTGCTAGGGCAAAAAACAAAATGGCACCCCTTGGGGTCCCCAGGACTGAGTTTGGGAAACACTGGTAGCCTATGTGACAACACGGTGCCGATTTGACCCTTGGGATCTATTTACTTCTATATTCAGCACACAAAGTACAGGTCAGTAAGGAGAGTGGAGGGTCAAGAAAGATGCTCTTGACGAAGTTGGAATCAGAGCTTTAGGAGATGTTAAGTGGTTAAAGGGAGAGGTAACTAAACTAGTGTTTCCCCTATATGTATTTACTTACCTGTTCAAAGTAGTAGGATACCTTTTATTTCATTTTTGTAATTATTTTTTGTACCCTTTTTTTCCTCCCCAATTTCGTGGTATCCAATTGGTAGTTAGTCTTGTCCCATCGCTGCAACTCCCGTACGGACTCAGGAGAGGCGACAGTCAAGAGCTACCTGTCCCAGACCTGCTGTTTTCAACTCTCTAGAGACAGCAGGAGCGGTAGAGATACTCTCAAAGATCGGCTATGAAAAAGCCAACTGACACTTACTCTTGTGTTACTGACTTGTTGCACCCTCGACAACTACTATGATTATTATTATTTGACCATGCTGGTCATTTATGAACATTTGAACATCTAGGCCATGTGCTGTTATAATCTCCACCCGGCACAGCCAGAAGAGGACTGGCCACCCCTCATAGCCTGGTTCCTCTCTAGGTTTCTTCCTAGGTTTTGGCCTTTTTAGGGAGTTTTTCCTAGCCACCGTGCTTCTACACCTGCATTGCTTGCTGTTTGGGGTTTTAGGCTGGGTTTCTGTACAGCACTTTGAGATATCAGCTGATGTAAGAAGGGCTATATAAATAAATTTGATTTGATTTTGATTTGATCTTACACTAAAAGGACATTATCATTTTCACAATTTCAGAGTGTTATTTCAACCTCCTAGTGTGGAAATATGATGACAATCACGTTTTTGACTGCACTGCCCCTGTAAATAAAATCAAATATTTAGCTCTTCATTTGCCTGACCAGTAACCATCATCCAAATGTCCATGACTGTCAGCCCTAGCCAGGGCTATGACAAAGGAGTGTGTTTGACCTGGTCACCTGGACAGTCAGGTGGTATCTAAAACCTCATCACCCTCCAAACCAGCCTCACATTTAGTCTACCTGATAATATCCTTTCTACTTCCAACCGCCATATGGAGACTCCTTAACCATTCTGCCCGGGTGCCAGCCAGCTTGAGAAATCAGCTTTGCCCTCTGTCTGGAAACTTGATTGGACAAATCATTTTCTAACCTGACAAATCACTGCACAATTGAGAGGTTCCAGACGGAGTGGAGTGAAGAGAACATCCCAGTCTGGCACCAGGCTACCGTACACACTACTGAATTATGATAAGAGCCTTCAAGTGGAGTGGTACAGAGTAGGCCCTAATTATGTAATGGGGAGTAGATGCACCCTCCCTAGTCTCTCTGTATAGACTAGAGTCACTGCAGGGTAGGCGCTGGGGAAGGGGCTAGGGAGGGGAGTGGTGGTTGGTGGGGGGGATCTCTGCTTTGTATTTAGGTTCCTGGTTCAGTAGCTCCCACACTGACACCCTCCAAGGCTACATTTGCAGCTATGTTTGTTCTCCTTAGTTCTCTCTTGAACTACTTTCCCCTTTAATACTCTGTTTGTTTTCTCCTCTCTTTCTTCCCCATGCAGCCACAGTGGAGTGCTACAACCCCAGGACAAACGAGTGGACGTACGTCGCTAAAATGAACGAGCCACACTACGGCCACGCAGGGACGGTGTACGGTGGTTACATGTATATTTCAGGTATGTTAGTCCTATTAGATCCGGGGTTTGGTCAACTTTTGTACTATGGGGGATAGTAGATTGACATAGGCTAGTGCTTATGCTGTTGGTTAGGCCTACTCATCTTGTTGGCTGATGAAAAGTACATGTGGACAGTTCTTCTAACATCTTCAATATGCGTCTCAGAATTGGATAAGAAGGAACACTGTTGTGTTCCCGATATGTCTGTCTTCACTTGAAGCCTACTTCGGAGCTGAGAGGCCTATGAAAAGGACCCGATCAATTGAGGTCATTGGCTAATAAGAATTGAGATATCTGACAGAGCCATGTGAGTGAAAAGTGCTTCAATGCACGGCGATTGGCAGCTGGGAGAAGGGAATTATAATTATTATATTCAGTCCAAGGGCAAAATGTCCACTTTGGCCAAAGGCATGGATTTTTTTAGGGGGCATCACAGCCTCACGAGGAGCATGAAATTCGAGGTCTGGTGAGAATATTATCAAGTGCTTGTCAAATTGTGATTGAGAGACAGATGACGTGTGTGCAGCCTGTGCAAGAAACAAATCAGAGTTCATGCTTTTCATGGAACTATTTTCAAATCATTAGAGTTGCATCATGCAGCCTTTCTTTGTTCACCACTCAACACAGAATATCAGCATGCCCACACTCTCAGAAATCGTTTGGAGATAGTATTGTTTCTATTTTATTCAGATTTGTTCAATTGTGTTCTTCATACTATAAAATAATGCGACAGAATTCTAAACAAATGTTGTCTGCTAAATGAACTAATGTAGCCCACAGCCATATGGCATAGCCACATCAGGACCTAACATAAGGACAACTCAGAGTATGCTATTCTGTTCTTCTGGAGTAGACTGCATTTTCTTCATATCATGTTTCTTTAGACCTGTCTAAAATAAATATTGGATATATTGTGAAGGTGTAGGCTTTATTAAATGGATTTATTATACTTTTTAAAATGTAGATGTTCCAAAGGTCAGTATCAGTGGTTTGTAGGCTGTGTGGAAGCCAGGAGATTGTAAACATGTTTGTTAATTAATGGTCAATTACCGTGAGACAGTTATTTTCTTGACAATCACCGGCTAACAATTTCATGACCGCCACAACCCAACATGGTACCCCAATGCAGCACACCACAAACTGAGCATTCATTTTGCAGAGTCAATGTTCATTTCTACTCCCGTTTAGTAGTGTCTGTTCTGTGTGGAATCTGAGTAGTTGAGACATAAAAAGGGTAGAGTTAGAAAAGGTAACTTCTCTTTTACAGTAAAATAATGTCTCTGTGTTTCAGTGTCCATATGACCCATTCTGTTGGACCAAACCTCAAATTGAAAGAGCGAGTTGAGACCACTTGTCAGAGAGGAAGATGTGTTGGTGTGAGAGGCAGGGGGAGGGGCTTGGTGTGTGTGAACCCTAGGTATCACTCTCACTAAAATCTGTCCAAAATAAGCCCAATGCGTTTCTATGGGAGAGGAAGATGTGTTGGTGTGAGAGGCAGGGGGAGGGGCTTGGTGTGTGTGAACCCTAGGTATCACTCTCACTAAAATCTGTCCAAAATAAGCCCAATGCGTTTCTATGGGAGAGGAAGATGTGTTGGTGTGAGAGGCAGGGGGAGGGGCTTGGTGTGTGTGAACCCTAGGTATCACTCTCACTAAAATCTGTCCAAAATAAGCCCAATGCGTTTCTATGGGAGAGGAAGATGTGTTGGTGTGAGAGGCAGGGGGAGGGGCTTGGTGTGTGTGAACCCTAGGTATCACTCTCACTAAAATCTGTCCAAAATAAGCCCAATGCGTTTCTATGGGAGAGGAAGATGTGTTGGTGTGAGAGGCAGGGGGAGGGGCTTGGTGTGTGTGAACCCTAGGTATCACTCACTAAAATCTGTCCAAAATAAGCCCAATGTGTTTCTATGGGAGAGGAAGATGTGTTGGTGTGAGAGGCAGGGGGAGGGGCTTGGTGTGTGTGAGAATTGAAGGTGCACACAGCACAGGAGACGAGACCAAAAAGACAACATGAGAACAAATGAACATAAAAAGTAACAAAAACCTTGATTTATCTCGCAAAAACATACATTTGAATGAATTGGATATATCGCCCTACTGTGATGTCAGTAAAGCATCCTTCATTAGAAGGTCATACAGTGGCATCCTGCAGACCTCACCCCCTCCCTCACACGTCACATTGCTGGGTCCAGTTCTCTGTGATATTTTTGGGGGGATATTCTAAAGATGATTGGAAGTAATGATTGTGTAGTTGTCTGACTTTGGCGCTACTAAATCCCCTGTCTCTCTGTTGGAGTCAGCCCTGTGCTTGTTTACTTCATAGGATTGAAATCAAATCCTGCCTTAAGGAGAGATGAGCCCCAGTTTCCCAATGTGCGACTTTCACAAAGTGATGCTGTACAGGGCGAAAGAGAGGGAAGGATAGATGAGTGAGAGAAATGGGAGGGACAGGTTGATGACTGTGTAGGAGGTGCAGAACCATAGAGCCACAACACACAGGCAAGGTTATGTTCATCACCCTTGGCCTCTGGGCACAAGTGTTCATATAAGCGTAACCCAGCCATCTACCCCGAACACCATAACCCTCCCTCACCCAGTGGCACCTCACCTGCTCTGCTCTGCTCCAGCCTGAGCCTCCATTATAGTAACAACATGGGCTTGGTGGCTCTAACTTTAGCAGTTTAGCCTCCCAGCCGAGGGGGTTACTGCCTCATCCTCCATGTCAGGGGTTCACGTTTTGGTTTTTGCCCTAGCACTACACAGCTGACTCAAATAACAAACTCATCATCAAGCTTCGATGATTTGAATAAGCTGTGTAGTGCTAGGGCAAAAAACAATATGTGCACAAAGGGTAAACCCTGGTCTATGTATTTCTGTCTCTGGTTGGCTTATGGTCCGACTGGCACCTCTGGGTTCCTTTACTGAGAGGAAACGGGAGGGGTAATGCTGTTTGAACTATTAATACACCAGAAAGTCAACTTCCCTCCCTGTGAGCATCTCTTAGTGTCATCCTGATCTCACTTCATGTGTACCTCACTATAGTTACAGTAGACTGCCTGGAGGAACTGAGCAATGGTTAGGCCTAAATATCTCCACCTTCCCAGATAGATGTCTGTACTGTAGAACTTAATGATTAAACAGGCTCCCATCAAGCACAGAGGCAGGCTTCATTCTTCCAAGGTCACTGGCAACTTGCACAGATGAGATTTTCTGACAGTCTGCATGTTATAACCTCTCACTAGGGATGGTAGTCAGGTGGAGTTGAGTCATTTTTTTTGCCAGTGTCTCTGTCCGGGAGCGCACCCCGTATGTCGGGTCATGACCTCACTGTCAAAGGTGACTCACATGGGGGTGCAGGGTGTCTCGCTGTCGGTCCAGATTAGGTGCTGGGCGGTGGCTGTGCTGACATGCTGTCTAAAGACGTGCTGTCTAAAGACATCCTGTCAGGTGAATGGAGCTGACACGCTGAGTCAAGCCACAGGTCATCATTGCCCTGCTCTCACTCTCAGGGTGGGGCTCAGACCCCTAGCCAGCACGGCTTCACATTACCACTACTGTCACACAACACAACGCTACGGAAAACCGCGGGGGAGGCGGCACCTTTACTTCAATCTGGAGTACAGTGACCACTGATTTGCTTATTTAAATAAAAAAATCTAAATATCATGATTATGATCACAAGAAATGCATTTTATTTTCCTCTTGGTCTGTGTTTTGATCTGTAAAGAAGGATTTATTTTAATAGGATTTTATTCTATTTCCATTTTAGCTGCTCTACAGTATATCTCTCTGGCTTAAACCAACTGCCTTCTGAAGCTGCCGGCCATCCTGTCCATTTATCATCATTGGGTATTTTTGGAACTTGCTGACCCCACGGTTTTGTGTGTCTCCTCTGTGTTCCCCGCCTCGATTCTTTGGGTCTCATTTGTGCCAGCACTGTGCTTCCTCCAAGCAGGTCATACATTTTTACGACGGGTCAAAGCACCAGCACAATTTTATCTCCACCAATAATTAGATAAATGTGCCAGGAAAATGGCAATCATTGTGAGCTATCAAGAGGGCACCGCGATCAATGAGCTCAGGTGTCTTTGACAGGACAACCATTTATACTGTCTTCAAGATGCAAAAGATACTAATATTTTTTAGCATCTCCGAATGCTTGCAGTTGTTTTCTATGCAAAAACTTTTGCCTTTGTTTTAAATGAAAGCTCCAATCGTCTTTAAACTGTGATGATACACATTCCTTAATTAAAAGCTGTAATTAATAATAAATTATCATGATTCATTTTTTTGGTACTTTTTACCCCCTTTTCTCCCCAATTTTGTGATATCTAATTACTCAGACATACATTTGAAGTCAGAAGTTTACATACACCTTAGCCAAATACATTTAAACTCAGTTTTAAACAATTCCTGACATTTATTCCTAGTAAAAATTCCCTGTCTTAGGTCAGTTAGGATCACCAATTTATTTAAAAAATGTCAGAATAATAGTAGAGAGTGATTTATTTCAGCTTTTATGTCTTTCATCACAGTGGGTCACTCAATTAGTATTTGGTAGCATTGCCTTTAAATTGTTTAACTTGGGTCAAATGTTTCGGGTAGCCTTCCACAAGCTTCCCACAATAAGTTGGGTGAATTTTGGCCCATTCCTCCTGACAGAGCTGGTGTAACTGAGTCAGGTTTGTAGGCCTCCTTGCTCGCACACACTTTTTCAGTTCTGCCCACAACATTTCTATGGGATTGAGGTTAGGGCTTTGTGATGGCCACTCCAATACCTTGACTTGGTTGTGCTTAAGCCATTTTGCCACAACTTTGGAAGTATGCTTGGGGTCATTGTCCATTTGGAAGACCCATTTGCAACCAAGCTTTAACTTCCTGACTGATGTCTTGAGATGTTGCTTCAATATATCCACATAATTTACCTTCTTCGTGATGCCATCTATTTTGTGAAGTGCACCAGTCCCCCCTGCAGCAAAGCACTCCCACAACACGATGCTGCCACCCTCGTGCTTCACGGTTGGGGTGGTGTTCCTCAGCTTGTAAGCCTCCCCCTTTTTCCTCCAAAAGGTTATATTTTTGTTTCATCAGACCAGAGGACATTTTTCTAAAAAGTACGATCTTTGTCCCCATGTGCAGTTGCAAACCGTAGTCTGGCTTTTTTATGGTGGTTTTGGAGGAGTGGTGTCGTGTCTTTGGCTATGCCGGATTAAGTGATATGACATGCTTTTCTATAAAATCCTTTCTCTGTAATTAATATTACCTGATTGAGCTAATCATGTAAATGTAATTAACTAGAAAGTCGGGGCACCACGAAAGAGTGTTTATAGAGCTGTTATCTTCCATATAAACTCTGAAAGACCTAGTAATATTTTACATCAATAGCAGTATATATTCATCGTCACCTTATTTCAGTCTCATCTGAAAGTTGTAAATTCTTGGTTATCTTCACGAACCCTGGCTAACAAGTTGAATCAGCAATACAAAATTGGGTTTAATTATTTATTTTCTAAATACCTAACTAATCACACAGAATGCAAATTGTGTCATACAGAAAACGGCCCTGGTGGACGGAACCTGTATGATGGCTTGTTACACAAAGAGAGGGGGTTGGGCTTGAATGAAAAAGCGGGAAGACTGAGGAACAAAGGGAGAAGCTAAGCTTTCGTAAATACAGTATCTTATGCATTCTAAATTACCGCCCATTTGGAAAAGGAAAATGCAATAAATATTTACTCTGAGCTGCGCTTCGGTAGGTTGGTCGTAGATGCTGGCCGTGTTGGCCAACAGAGATCTTCCTGTCCTCGGAAGAATGTCTCTGGTGGTAAATTAGATACGTTGTAGTATCTTCGTTGTGTGTTAGACTGGATACGTCGTCCGTCCTTTCCTTAGCCCACGTTTACAGCTGCTGTTGCTAACTCAACGGCTAGGAGGTCTCATTTATTTAGTGAATAAGAGTTCAAAGTTCATACCATTCACAACCAAAGCTCACGCTGAGGTTGGCTTAGTTCTGTAGTTGACATGTTAGTCCTTTTTAACGTATGGACCGTCATCCTAACGTCCTCGGAACAGGAGGTTACATTTTCGTCAAGGGCTTATATAGTGGAGGTCGAGAAGGGTGTGTTTCATAGTTTATAACCCATGTCTTTTCACAGGGGTGGGCCACTGATTGAGCAGGGCTCTAACCTTATGAAAACCCAATTCTCTAATTTGGAAGCTAAAATGAGATCTTTTAACAAATAGTTTCATTTAAATTGAAAAACAATTCCATGTGAATCTGATAAACTGTATCTGGGAAAGTCTACACATTATAGTTATGTCGTTCAGTCATAATGTCTCAGATGACAACCGAACAGACATCATGTTCATTAAGTACCAACGCATATTTTCAACTGGTTCTATTACCGAAATATGGTTCCTTTCCCCCCACTTGTTTGATGTTCCCATACTCTCTATGTTTAACAAAGGCTATTCAAGAGTCCTTCAGTAGAGTCAGAGAGAGAGGGAAGGGAGAAAGGTATTTATGGGGGGGGGTCATAAACCTTACCCACAGGCCAACGTCATGACAGTGGCTTCTTCCTTGCTGAGCGGCCTTTCAGGTTATGTCGATATAGGACTCGTTTTACTGTGGATATAGATACTTTTGTACCTGTTTCCTCCAGCATCTTCACAAGGTCCTTTGTTGTTCTGGGATTGATTTGCACTTTTTGCCCCAAAGTACATTAATCTCTAGGAGACAGAACGCGTCTCCTTCCTGAGCGGTATGACGGCTACGTGGTCCCATGGTGTTTATACTTGCGTACTATTGTTTGTACAGATGAACGTGGTACCTTCAGGCATTTGGAAATTGCTCCCAAGGATGAACCAGACTTGTGGAGGTCTACAATTCTTTTTTTGAGGTCTTGGCTGATTTCTTTTGATTTTCCCATGATGTCAAGCAAAGAGGGATTGAGTTTGAAGGTAGGCCTTGATACATCCAAAGGTACACCTCCAATTGACTCAAATGATGTCAATTAGCCTATCAGAAGCTTCTAAAGCCATGACATAATTTTCAGGAATATTCCAAGCTGTTTAAAGGCACAGTCAACTTAGTGTATGCAAACTTCTGGCCCACTGGAATTGTGATACAGTGAATTATAAGTGAAATAATCTGTCTGTAAACAATTACAAAAATTACTTGTCATGCACAAAGTAGATGTCCTAACCGACTTGCCAAAACGGTAGTTTGTTAAGAAGAAATTTGTGGAGTGGTTGGAAACACTTAGGTTGGAGTCATTAAAACGAGTTTATGTAAACTTCCGACTTCAACTGTAATTTACAAGCAAAGCATTTGTGTTTAGTGAGTCCGTCAGATCAGAGGCAGTAGGGATAGTGGTGGAAAAAGTACCCAATTGTTATACTTGAGGAAAAGTAAATATACCTTTTAATAGAAAATGACTCAAGTATAAGTCACCCAGTAAAATCCTACTTGAGTAAAAGGTATTTGGTTGGAAGTATACTTAAGTACCAAAAGTTAATGTAATTGCTAAAATATAAGTATTAAAAGTAAAAGTATAAATTATTTCAAATTCCTTATATTAAGCACTTTTTTTGGTTTATTTACGGAGAGCCAGGGGCACACTCAACACACATAATTTACAAACAATGCATTTGTGTTTAGTGACTCCACCAGCTATGACCAGGGATTTTCTCTTTAAGTGTGTGAATTAGACAATATTCCTGTCCTGCTAAGCTGTCAAAATGTAACTAGTACTTTTGGGTGTCAGGGAAAATGTATAGAGTAGAAAGTACATTATTGTAGTGGAGTTAAAGTAAAACGTTGTAAAAAATATAAATAGTAAAGTAAAGATACCCCAAAAAACTACTTAAATAGTACTTTAAAGTATTTTTACTTAAGTACTTTACACCACTGAGTAGGGATGACTCAACCAGCTATGACTTGATTCCTGCTTACAAGCAAAAATTAAAGCAGGAAGCACCAGTGACTAGATCAATAAAAGAAAGTGGTCAGATGAAGCAGATGCTAAGCTACAGGACTGTTTTGCTAGCACAGACTGGAATAGAAATCCCGCTATGCCCTCCAACGAACCATCAAACAGGCAAAGTATCAATACAGGATTAAGATCAAATCATACTACACCGGCTCCGATGCTCGTCGGATGTGGCAGGGCTTGTAAACCATTACAGACTACAAAGGGAAGCACAGCTGAGAGTTGCCCAGTGACACAAGCCTACAAGATGAGCTAAATTACCTCGATGCTCGCTTCGAGGCAAATAACACTGAAACATGCATGAAAGCACCAGCTGTACCGGAAGACTGTGTGATCACGCTCTCTGCAGCCGATGTGAGTAAGACCTTTAGACAGGTCAACATTCACAAGGCCGCAGGGCTGGACGGATTACCAGGACGTGTACTGCGAGCATGCACTGACCAACTAGCAAGTGTCTTCACTGACATTTTCAACCTCTCCCTGTCCGAGTCTGTAATACCAACATGTTTCAAGCAGACCACCATAGTGCCTGTGCCCAAGAACACTAAGGTAACCTGCCTAAATGACTACCGACCCGTAGCACTCACGTCGGTAGCCATGAAGTGCTTAGAAAGGCTGGTCATGGCTCACATCAACACCATCATCCCAGAAATCCTAGACCCACCATAATTTGCATACTGCCCCAACAGATCCACAGATGATGTGTTCTCTATTGCACTCCACACTGCCCTTTCCCACCTGGACATAAGGAACTCCTATGTGAGAATGCTATTCATTGACTACAGCTCAGCGTTCAACATCATAGTGCCCTCAAAGCTCATCAATAAGCTAAGGACCCTGGGACTAAACACCTCCCTCTGCAACTGGATCCTGGACTTCCTGACGGGCCGCCCCCAGGTGGTAAGGGTAGGTAACGTGTCTGCCACGCTGATCCTCCCTGTTCACTCATGACTGCACGGCCAGGCATGAATCCAACGCTATAATTAAATTTGCCGATGACACAACAGTGGAAGGCCTGATCACCGACAACAGCGAGACAGCCTATAGGGAGGAGGTCAGAGACCCAGCCGTGTGGTGCCAGGACAACAACCTCTCCCTCAATGTGATCAAGACAAAGGAGATGATTGGGGACTACAGGAAAAAGAGGACCGAGCACGCCCCCATTCTTATCAAGAGGGGCTGCAGTGGACCAGGTTGAGAGCTTCAACTTCCTTGGTGTCCACATCACCAACAAACTAACATGGTCCAAGCACACCATGACAGTCGTGAAGCGGGCACAACAAAGCCTATTCCCCCTCAGACTGAAATTATTTGGCATGGGTCACCAGATCCTTAAAAGGTCATACAGCTTCACTATTGAGGTCATCCTGACTGGTTGCATCATTGCCTGTTATGGCAACTGCTCGGCCTCCGACCGCAAGGCACCACAGAGGGTAGTGCGAACGGCCCAGTACATCACTGGGGCTAAGCTTCCTGCCATCCAGGACCTCTACACCAGGCGGTGTCAGAGGAAGGCCCTGAAAATTGTCAGACTCCAGCCACCCTAGTCATAGGCTGTTCTCTCTGCTACCACACTGCAAGCGGTACCGGAGCGCTAAGTCTAGGTCAAAGAGGCTTCCATACAGCTTCCACCCCTGAGCCATAAGACTGCTGAATATCTAGTCAAATGGCTACCCAGACTATTCACATTGCCCCTCCCCTCTCCACACCACTGCCACTCTCTGTTGTCATCTATGCATAGTCCCTTTAATTAACTCTACCTCCATGAAAATACTACCTCAACTAACAGGTGCCCCCGCACATTGACTCTACCGGCACCCCCCTGTATATATTATTTTTTTCTTCTCCTCTTTAATTACTTGTTACTTTTCTATTATTCTTATCTGTATCTTTTTTAACTGCCTCGTATGTTAGGGGCACGTAAGTATTTCACTGTAAGGTCTACACCTGTTGTATTCGGCGCATGTGACTAATAAAATTTGATTGATCAGGGATGTTCTCTTGATAAGTGTGTGAGTTGGACAATTTTCCTAAGTACTTTTGGGTGTCAGGGAAAATGTATGGAGTAAAAAGTACATTATTTTCTTTAGTAAAGTGAAAGTTAGCAAAAATATAAAGTACAGATACCCCAAAAAACGACTTTAGTACTTTCAAGTATTTTTACTTAAGTAACTTTACACCACTGGTAGTTAGTCTTGTCCCATCGCTGCAACTCCCGTAAGAAACTCCGGAGAGGCGAAGGTCGAGAGCCATGTGCTCTCCAAAACACGACCTGCCAAGCCGCACTGCTTCTTGAGACACTGCTCGCTTAACCCGGAAGCCAGCCGCACCAATGTGTCGGAGGAAACACTGTACAACTGGCGACCGTGTCAGCGTGCATGCGCCCGGCCCGCCACAGGAGTCAATAGAGCGTGATGGGACAAGGACATCCCGGCCGGCCACACCCTCCCCTAACCCGGACAATGCTGGGCCAGTTGTGTGCTACCTCATGGGTCTCCCGGCAACCGGCTGCGACACAGCCCGACATTGAACCTGGATCTGTAGAGAAGCCGCTATGATGATTTAGTTTGAACAAAAAACTGAACATTGAGTCTCTGAGATTCTTTTGTCAAATTTTTGGAAACAAAATCTATCCTCTCTCCACATTTGCTAGAAAAATATATCTGCAATAGAGCTATCCTTCAGCCATTAGAAGCCCTGAAGGTTATTGGCCAGTTACATCAGTTAGTGTAAGATGCTACTTACCTTGGGCAGTGAGCTGCAGCTCAACATACAAAAGAATCACAGCCCGTATCAAGCTGCTGTTCTATTAGTGGGTTTGATATGTCTTTCTTTTCTCAGAGATTATTTAATGATGCTCTCTCACACACACACACACACTTGAATAACGAGAATGGATCGAACTCTGGCATCTAAGTGTTTGCTCTAATGATCGAGGAGGAGGCTGGTGTTAGACTTCTGATCAGTCAGGGCCACTGACTAAAAATAGGTCTGTATAGATTGAGTATGGGAAGGAGAGCGGGAGAGAAAGAAAGAGGTAAAGAAAGCGAGAGAGATCATTGGGCAGCAGTGGATGGATTGGGGCTCCATTCAGCATGCACTGCAGATCCTTACCTCGCTGGGTATGCTCCCAGCCACTCTGCACAGCACAGGGAGGAAGGGGTGCCTGCCTGGCTCCCACCCAGTTGCATGCTGGAATTGTGTTCCTCTTTATTTTCAGCCTTCCCTATAGACATGTCCTGTTTTTTTTCCCCCCTCCCTTTTCCTCAGCTTTGTGTGTCCCTTCTATTCCTTTGTTTCCACCACTACAGTGCCTATGTGTACACACAAGGTTATTATAGTAAACTAAAACTAATATAAAGTTTCTGTAAGATAAAATCATTTAGAAAAACTGTTAAAAAACTATACTGGAACTATTGTCTTTGGCTGCAAAATAAAATAAACATAAATTATGTTCTGTTTTGTTTTAATCAAATGGTGTTTTTAAGCTTTTTTTCTAATGGGGTGTTCGATTTTCTGATTCTGGCGAGTAAATATTTAAAATAAAATTAGCTTGTGCATCACTATCACCAGAGAGGAGAGGTGACACGAGAGGATTACCTCCGTCCAAAATCAGTCCCAGCGAGCTAAGCAGACCTCCATGCTAAAAGGTCTGCTTAGCTATGAGTGTCAAATGACGTTTGGCTTATTTGATCAAATCGAGTAATGTTTAGGTTGTTACAAATGTAATGATATAAGTGGATTCATATGACATTCTGGAACTTTGAGAAAAACAACTTACGTGTGTGAACAACAGGCACAACTATCTGCCCTCTCATTGGCTAGTATGGTTCCAACTGATCTCGTCTCCTCCCACCTGCCTTCCATCTATGAGGACATGTATTTTAATTGTTAGAGCGGTTACTTGAACATCTTTTCAAAATAATAGACCATCTTTGCTATCACTAGCTAACAACAGGGAAGAAATCCAGGGCAAAGACGGAGAAAGCGAGACACCCCCTCATTTCTGATCGGGGCGGGTCAACTCTGGTCTGCGTATTGTCCCCGCGGAGGGGACAATACGACTGCGTCATCGACTGACTGATTGCTATAACATATGATGTGGTCAGCTGATACTTAAAGTACCTATCCAGGTGTTGAAAGATCTGTCAGGCGTCAGCAATGTCTATGCTCTGGAACACGTCCTAAGATAGGTTTAGTTTGATTCATAATTTAAACCTATGACATTCCTTATTACTGACCCTAGTGGTATGAAGTGACATCCTAAAAAAACTAACTATAGACCTACCACACACACATGGCTCCTAGCCTCTCACGCATAGACTACTCTCTGTCCCTAACAATACAACTGAACTAAATCATATAATCATGTCGTTTTTCTATCAAACTAAATAAAAACTAGTAAATCAAATCTGAAAAGTAACAAACTAAATAACAGAATTTTAAATAAAAAACTAATAGAAATAAAAACGAATATAAAAACACAAAACTATAATAACCTTGGTACACATGCACTGTATTATAGTGTTATGAATTTCTGATTTCTTTTATTTGTCAATATATTTTATTGCAGGTGAGTGGCTGAGAAAATGTGTGTAGTGTGTTGGTGGTGCTAAGCATTGGGCTAATTGTGTGTGTGTTGCTGGGTAGTAGCAGCCGTGTGTTTCTGAGGAGGTTGGGGGGTTGGGTGGAGTAAAGTGAACTGGGGGTTCAGGATTACATGCTCTGCAAGGCCAGTCACAGTGCTGTGGTCTGGCCATGTGACTGACAGGACAGGAGCTGGTCAAGGCCTAACATGGCAACACAACGTGGCAGAGCTGAATGTAGATCTAGGTTGAGGCCAGGATAGAGGAGTTACTATTAGGTCCAGTTCAATTGGCTCAGTCCGTTAAATGCTTTTGATTAGACCCCAGGGCGGTTTTCAACCCAGGAAATCAATGTCATGGGTCTTATTTAACCTCTCTGGGACATCTGGGACGCTAGCGTCCCACCCGCGGGACACACTATCAACAGCCAGTGAAATAGCAGGCCGGCAAATTCAAAACAACAAAAATCGCATAATTCAAATTTCTCAAACATACAAGTATTATACACCATTTTAAAGATAAGATTCTCCTTAATCTAACCACAGTGTCCGGTTTAAAAAAGGCTTTACGGCGAAAGCATAAAATTTGATTATGTTAGGACAGCGCCGAGACAAGAAAAACCACACAGCCATTTTCCAAGCAAGGAGAGGCGTCACAAAAAACAGAAATACAGCTAAAATTAATCCCTAACCTTTGATCTTCATCAGATGACACTCCCAGGACTCAATGTTACAAAATACATGTATGTTTTGTTCGATAAAGTTCATATTTATATCCATAAACCCCATTTTACATTGGCGTGTGATGTTCAGAAAATGTATTCCCACCAAAACTCCCGGTGAAGGAGCACAACAATTTACAAAAATACTCATCATAAACGTTGATAAAATTTACAACAGTTATTGAAAGAATTATAGATACACTTCTCCTTAATGCAACTGCTGTGTCAGATTTTAAAATAGCTTTACAGCGAAAGCACATTTTTCAATATTCTCAGTACAGAGTTCAGCCATCAAAGCAAGCTATACAGATACCCACCAAGTTCTGGAGTCAACTAAATTCAGAATTAGTATTATAAATCTTCCCTTACCTTTGCTGATCTACGTCGGAATGCACTCTCAGGACTCCCACAAGAAATGTTATTTTTGTTCGAAATACTCCATATTTATGTCCAAATACCATTTTGTTTGCGTGTCCGGATCACTAATCCAAAGGCATAACGCGAGAGCGCAAAACCAGAGACGAAAAGTCAAATAGTTCCATTACCGCTCGTAGAAACATGTCAAACGATGTTTACAATCAATCCTTAGGGTATTTTTAATATAACTTCGATAATATTCCAACCGGACAATAGCGTATTCATTACAGAGGAAAAAGGAGCAGTGCGCCAGCATAGTAGACAACTCACTGGTCCCAGGCAGTCCACTGATTGACTGAGCTCATATTCTCTGCCCAGTAACAGTAGACGCATGAAACAAGTTTCTAAAGACTTTTGCCAGCCAATGGAAGCCTTAGGAAGTGCAAAATGATCCCACAGACACTGTAGTTTGAATAGGGATTAGATAGAAAAACTACAAGTCACTTCCTGGTTGGATTTTTTCTCAGGTTTTTGCCTGCCATATGAGTTCTGTTATACTCCGACATCATTCAAACAGTTTTAGAAACTTCAGAGTTTTCTATCCAAACCTACATATAATATGCATATCCTACCTTCTGGACCCGAGAAGCAGGCAGTTTAATTTGGGCACATATTCATCTGAATTTCTGAATACTGCCCCCTGTCACCAAGAAGTTAATATGGTTTTGTTCTGTGTTGCAGGGGGAATCACTCACGACACGTTTCAGAAAGAGCTGATGTGCTTTGACCCAGATGCAGACAAATGGACTCAGAAAGCGCCCATGACCACGGTGCGTGGCCTGCACTGTATGTGCACGGTGGGCGACCGCCTCTACGTCATCGGGGGGAATCACTTCCGGGGCACCAGCGACTACGATGACGTGTTAAGCTGTGAGTACTACTCCCCGGCCCTGGACCTGTGGACGCCCATCGCCGCCATGCTGCGGGGCCAGAGCGACGTGGGTGTGGCCGTGTTCGAGAACAAGATTTACGTGGTGGGAGGCTACTCATGGAACAACCGCTGTATGGTGGAGATAGTGCAGAAGTACGACCCGGAGAAGGACGAGTGGCACAAAGTGTTTGACCTGCCTGAGTCGCTGGGCGGGATCCGAGCCTGCACACTGACCGTGTTTCCTCCAGAGGACTTGATGGGCTCCCCCTCCAGAGAGTCACCCCTCTCAGCACCTTGAAGAATGGGGGGGGGAGCCCACCCCGCTCCTGTCACACCCCCACAACCCCCAACACCCTATAGACATTGTTTGCACTTCTTCTTTGGACTACATCTGTACTGCACCCCGATACAACCCTTCCTCCCCCAAAGCTGTGCAGAACCCCCCTCCCTAGTAATGAAATCCACATACCGATATGGTTTGGCAACCTAATTACATGTTAATGTTACATATTTGGTATATTTTGGCAGGAAATACCTTGACTTGAAGAGTGACTTTGCAATTCAACTTTTCTACCTGATGTCTTTGAAGTTTTATTATATCCTTTTTCTTTAGACGTTTTAGCGGGTAAAAACCATGCTGTTGGTAACCATACTGACTCTGTTTTAGTCTGCCAGGTTAAACCCATGCTGTTGGTTACCATACTGACTCTGTTTTAGTCTGCCAGGTTAAACCATGCTGTTGGTTACCATACTGACTCTGTTTTAGTCTGCCAGGTTAAACCATGCTGTTGGTAACCATACTGACTCTGTTTTAGTCTGCCAGGTTAAACCATGCTGTTGGTTACCATACTGACTCTGTTTTAGTCTGCCAGGTTAAACCATGCTGTTGGTAACCATACTGACTCTGTTTTAGTCTGCCAGGTTAAACCCATGCTGTTGGTTACCATACTGACTCTGTTTTAGTCTGCCAGGTTAAACCATGCTGTTGGTTACCATACTGACTCTGTTTTAGTCTGCCAGGTTAAACCATGCTGTTGGTAACCATACTGACTCTGTTTTAGTCTGCCAGGTTAAACCATGCTGTTGGTTACCATACTGACTCTGTTTTAGTCTGCCAGGTTAAACCATGCTGTTGGTAACCATACTGACTCTGTTTTAGTCTGCCAGGTTAAACCCATGCTGTTGGTTACCATACTGACTCTGTTTTAGTCTGCCAGGTTAAACCATGCTGTTGGTTACCATACTGACTCTGTTTTAGTCTGCCAGGTTAAACCATGCTGTTGGTAACCATACTGACTCTGTTTTAGTCTGCCAGGTTAAACCATGCTGTTGGTAACCATACTGACTCTGTTTTAGTCTGCCAGGTTAAACCATGCTGTTGGTTACCATACTGACTCTGTTTTAGTCTGCCAGGTTAAAACCATGCTGTTGGTTACCATACTGACTCTGTTTTAGTCTGCCAGGTTAAAACCATGCTGTTGGTAACCATACTGACTCTGTTTTAGTCTGCCAGGTTAAACCCATGCTGTTGGTAACCATACTGACTCTGTTTTAGTCTGCCAGGTTAAACCATGCTGTTGGTAACCATACTGACTCTGTTTTAGTCTGCCAGGTTAAAACCATGCTGTTGGTTACCATACTGACTCTGTTTTAGTCTGCCAGGTTAAACCATGCTGTTGGTTACCATACTGACTCTGTTTTAGTCTGCCAGGTTAAAACCATGCTGTTGGTTACCATACTGACTCTGTTTTAGTCTGCCAGGTTAAAACCATGCTGTTGGTTACCATACTGACTCTGTTTTAGTCTGCCAGGTTAAACCATGCTGTTGGTTACCATACTGACTCTGTTTTAGTCTGCCAGGTTAAAACCATGCTGTTGGTTACCATACTGACTCTGTTTTAGTCTGCCAGGTTAAACCCATGCTGTTGGTTACCATACTGACTCTGTTTTAGTCTGCCAGGTTAGGGGCCAGTTGACCCCCAGCGCAGCAGGATAGGGGCAGCTGAGCTCCACACAGAGATGGTTTTAAACTCAGGGGTCGGCCCCCCCCCCTCCCTCTTTCAGTTTCAGTTCTTTCCTGCTATTGCTATGAAGCCGTTAACAAAATTGTGTTTTCTAAATTTAATAAACAAGATTTTGAAAAAAGATTGGTGTCTCCCCAAAGTATCTTGCCATTTACTTAGGCACATGGTTGGCGTGTTCTCTTTTTTTATTGAGCTTAACATCAACTATCTGTTTTAGAACCTCCTGGAAAGTGTGTTTTCCCCATTAAAAACACTGACACGTTCTATTTCTCTATTTACTTGTTGAAAATAATCTCATCATTAAGCATTATGTCCCTTCAGTAGCAGCTACAGCCTCAGACCTCTTCCCCTCCTCCTACTCCCCTCCCCTCTCCTTCTCTCCTCCAGTCCCCTCCTCTACCCTCCTCCCCTCCCTAGCTAGTGTTGTCCTCAGAATGAACCAGTTGTCATCTGATTAAACAGAAAAGGCCTTTATTGTTCTCAAGATACCGGAGATTTTCAAGACAGTAACTGTGGATGTACACACAAAGGGAAGATGCAGTGTCTGCTGTCTTAATCACAACCATAACCACTATTCTTCACTGAGTTGATTCCAGTCCACTGTGCCCAGTGATTCAGGAGACCACCGTCCTCCACTGTCTCCTTTCACCTGGCACACAGACAGACGGTAAGGTCACCCACAACCTGGCCACCTGCCTCTGGCCCATTAAAACCTCAGTGGCAGCATATGGTGTCCAACACAAACAAATCTGCTACACGCTGGAGCAAGGAAAGGAAGACTGTGATTGTTTTTGTTTGATGGTGCATGAAACGATACACTATTGGGCACAGAATATTAAAAAAAGAAACATTTTTCATATAGAAATGTATGACTGAAAACATGTAAATGGTATAAGATGATCCAGTGGTGCCTCGGGCGGTGCATCTGGGCAGCAGCCTCCAGTGAATGTACTCCATCGCCACCGCCTGCCCTTGTCCTGTTCACTCATGTCTCCTTCAGCTCCAGACCCTCAGGGCCAGTAGTGTGCTGGGCTATTTTAACACATCCAGATTCCAGCGCCAGTTCAAGGGCAGGCGACTGGGAACCCCGGGGGATCAGGGGAAGGTGCTGCTGGGGGAGGGAGGGAAGGAAGGAAAGATATGGCGGGGAATGGAACTGGAGTGATTGGCCTTGGTTTTCCTGATGGATGTTGTTCTGCTCATCGACAGCTGCACTCAGAATACTACTCATATGGGACTGAGCTCAAGTGCCGGCAGTTGTTTACTGAGAGTGGAGAGTGCCATTGCTTGGTGCTCTTTGCTCAGGAACCATGTGCTATTTTACACTACGCTTGAATTACTTGCACTTAACTGAAAAGTCTTTCCATCAGTTCATCACAGTCACTGATATTTGAGGGGCACAGAGGTCCCTGGGAGAGGCGACTACACTCTCACTTGAATGGGAAATTAGTTTAGTCCTGACTCCTCATATTTGAGACGAGCAATAGAAATCCTAACCCATCACATAGTAGGTGTATAGTAAAATTCTCTGCACTTATATAGTGTGATAAGAGATCAATGTGACCTTCAGGTATGGCAAATGTATTCATAATGCCAACCAAGAGGACAGAGCAAACGCTTTATTTGGATGTTAGGGCTGATGGTAAAGCTAGTTAGTCACAAATTTGTTCTGTTTAGAAGGTATACTTCCAAGGTTGGCCTACTTCACATTTACATCAGCAGCGTGCGTCATCAGTCGGTTATGTTTTTACATGAATGTTTGCTCGATATGGTCTGTGTGGACCAGGATATGGTAATGGTATTCTCTGTGGACCAGGATATGGTAATGGTCTGTGTGGACCAGGATATGGTAATGGAATTCTCTGTGGACCAGGATATAGTAATGGTATTCTCTGAGGACCAGGATATGGTAATGGTATTCTCAGAGGACCAGGATATGGTAATGGTATTCTCTGTGGACCAGGATATGGTAATGGTATTCTCTGTGGACCAGGATATGGTAATAGAATTCTCTGTAGACCAGGATATGGTAATGGTCTGTGTGGATCAGGATATGGTAATGGTATTCTCTGTGGACTGGGATATGGTAAAAGCTTAATTGATTTTAAGTGGAGAGAAGAGAAGGTGTATCATGCATTCTTTGCACTGATTAGAATGAAGCTGATTAATGAAATTGTTTTTTGGGCTATTTATCATACTCCAAGGAGAATAGGCTATAAACGCAAGAATATCATTGATTTTACCGAGTTACAGTTCATATGAGGAAATCAGTCAATGTAATAAATTCATTAGGCCCTAATCTATGGATTTCACATGACTAGCAATACAGATATGAATCTGTTGGTCAAAGATACCTTTAGAAAAATGGGCCTCACAATGGGCCTAAGGATCTCATCACGGTATTTTTGTGCATTCAAATTGCCATCAATAAAATGCAATTGTGTTCTTTGTCCGTAGCTTATGCCTGCCCATACCATAACCCCACCGTCACCATGGGGCACTCTGTTCACAGCGTTGACATCAGCAAACTGCTCGCCCTCACGACACCATACACGTGGTCTGTGGTTATGAGACCAGTTGGATGTACTGCCAAATTCTCTAAAATGACATCATTCTCTTATGGTAGAGAAATTAACATTAAATTATCTGGCAACAGCTCTGGTGGACATTCCTGCAGTCACCATGCCAATTTCACGCTCCCTCAAAATTTGAGACATTTGTGTCATTGGGTTGTGTAACAAAATTGTACATTTTAGTCGCCTTTTATTGTCCCCAGCACAAGGTGCACCTGTGTAATGATCATTCTGTTTTAATCAGCTTTTTCATATGCCACACCTGTCAGTTGGATAGATTATCTTAACAAAGGAGAAATGCTCACTAACAAGGATGTAAACAAATTTGTGCACAAAATTTGAGAGAAATAAGTTTGTGTCTAAGGAACATTTCTGGGATCTTTTATTTCAGCTCATGGAACATGGGACCAACACTTTACATGTTGCATTTATATTTTTTGTACAGTATATAGTAATTATATGCTAATGTAAACACATTTTCCATGAATTAAAAAACAATTAAATGACCGGGTGCTTCAGCGAAAGTCTTCCAGCCTGTGTCGGTAGCTCCCTGTCTGTCTGTCCGTATAGAGCCCAGTGAAAATTCCCCTCCTGTCTGCCAGGGTCTCTACTGTGATCCCTTACAGCTATCATCATTCTCACTTCATTATCCCTGTCTGCCAGGGTCTCTACTGTGATCCCTTACAGCTATCATCATTCTCACTTCATTATCCCTGTCTGCCGGGGTCTCTACTGTGATTCCTTACAGCTATCATCATTCTCACTTCATTATCCCCGTCTGCCAGGGTCTCTACTGTGATTCCTTACAGCTATCATCATTCTCACTTCATTATCCCCGTCTGCCGGGGTCTCTACTGTGATTCCTTACAGCTATCATCATTCTCACTTCATTATCCCCGTCTGCCGGGGTCTCTACTGGGATTCCTTACAGCTATCATCATTCTCACTTCATTATCCCCGTCTGCCGGGGTCTCTACTGTGATCCCTTACAGCTATCATCATTCTCACTTCATTATCCCCGTCTGCCGGGGTCTCTACTGTGATTCCTTACAGCTATCATCATTCTCACTTCATTATCCCCGTCTGCCGGGGTCTCTACTGTGATCCCTTACAGCTATCATCATTCTCACTTCATTATCCCCGTCTGCCGGGGTCTCTACTGTGATCCCTTACAGCTATCATCATTCTCACTTCATTATCCCCGTCTGCCGGGGTCTCTACTGTGATCCCTTACAGCTATCATCATTCTCACTTCATTATCCCCGTCTGCCGGGGTCTCTACTGTGATCCCTTACAGCTATCATCATTCTCACTTCATTATCCCCGTCTGCCGGGGTCTCTACTGTGATCCCTTACAGCTATCATCATTCTCACTTCATTATCCCCGTCTGCCGGGGTCTCTACTGTGATCCCTTACAGCTATCATCATTCTCACTTCATTATCCCCGTCTGCCGGGGTCTCTACTGTGATCCCTTACAGCTATCATCATTCTCACTTCATTATCCCCGTCTGCCGGGGTCTCTACTGTGATCCCTTACAGCTATCATCATTCTCACTTCATTATCCCCGTCTGCCGGGGTCTCTACTGTGATCCCTTACAGCTATCATCATTCTCACTTCATTATCCCCGTCTGCCGGGGTCTCTACTGTGATCCCTTACAGCTATCATCATTCTCACTTCATTATCCCCGTCTGCCGGGGTCTCTACTGTGATCCCTTACAGCTATCATCATTCTCACTTCATTATCCCTGTCTGCCGGGGTCTCTACTGTGATCCCTTACAGCTATCATCATTCTCACTTCATTATCCCTGTCTGCCGGGGTCTCTACTGTGATCCCTTACAGCTATCATCATTCTCACTTCATTATCCCTGTCTGCCGGGGTCTCTACTGTGATCCCTTACAGCTATCATCATTCTCACTTCATTATCCCTGTCTGCCGGGGTCTCTACTGTGATCCCTTACAGCTATCATCATTCTCACTTCATTATCCCCGTCTGCCGGGGTCTCTACTGTGATCCCTTACAGCTATCATCATTCTCACTTCATTATCCCTGTCTGCCGGGGTCTCTACTGTGATCCCTTACAGCTATCATCATTCTCACTTCATTATCCCTGTCTGCCGGGGTCTCTACTGTGATCCCTTACAGCTATCATCATTCTCACTTCATTATCCCTGTCTGCCGGGGTCTCTACTGTGATCCCTTACAGCTATCATCATTCTCACTTCATTATCCCTGTCTGCCGGGGTCTCTACTGTGATCCCTTACAGCTATCATCATTCTCACTTCATTATCCCTGTCTGCCGGGGTCTCTACTGTGATCCCTTACAGCTATCATCATTCTCACTTCATTATCCTGTATGCTTAGTGTTCTCACACAACTGATTGCGAAAAGGTCAGCAGTTTGACCATGATGTGCTGTTGCCACAGTCTCATGTAGAAAGGGGAGCAGGGAGGGGCTGTTGGAAGATGTGTGTTCCAAAATCCTGGCTGCTGCTTTTGTGTCTGCAGGAAGAGAAGACTGGGTCAGATAGGCTGAAACATACTTCTATATAATACATACATCCGTAAAGGGGGTGTATGTGTTTTCATCATCATATCAATAATGTAAGATATTAGATTTACCACAGTCTAATTAGATTCCCATTGTTGTCTTGTGTTTCCTATTGGTCAGTCTCAGTGCAGCAGCATCTAGAGCCTGGCTAAACACATCCTTTAGTCTGTAGTTGTGGTTTGTTAATGAGGGCTGCTGTGCCCCAAATGCTAATCCCACGTTAAAGGAACAACAGAATGCAAGGAGAAGTGGAGCGCTCCCCCCCCCGCTTTACTCACCTCTCTCCCAGGTGTTCAGCACCACTGTCAGCATGTTCACTTCCTTTTTTTCCTTCTTTTTTTTGGAGGAGATGGAAGGAAATGTGCATTCAGTGTGTTTTTACACGTGCTTGGTTTTATTTGTCCCCAGTGGGGCTGTGGTAACAAGCAGCAAATGACCCAGATTCTCCAGGATGTAGGTTGTGTGCACAACACATTGTCAGTCAAAATATTGCTTGTGTTGGATTAAGTAAAATGAGTATGGAGGAGATGGGTATCAAACAATCTGGGGGGTCTGTGTTGATAGCTAAGGTAATGTAATGGGGAACAGTGTAGGGCTCTCGACTCTGCTGTCTCACTAATACTTCTAACACATCAATACACTCTGGATGGTGGCTGACTCCAAAGCCATTTCAGTGTTGAGCTGAATGCTTTTTTTCTGGCATTAAAAGTAAGGCCATGCACCTATACACAGATTCCCTGACACGCACAGGCCATTTAATACACAGACATGCTTAGAACACACCCCATTATTGATCATTTTTCATTATCTGACCAATTTACTTTATTCTGAATAAAGATTATCTTCTCTTTGAATTCTGTTTCTTGTTGGAGGACATTGTCTTTGCCTGACGCAGCTGTCATTTGTGATAAAGTGCACAGAAATGCAAGCAGCAAAATGATTAACCCCAACCATGGGCGGCAGCAGGTAGCCTAGGTTAAGATAGTTGGGCCAATAACCGAACGGTTGCTGGTTCGAATGCCTGAGCCAACTAGGTGAAACATATGTCAATGTGCCCTTGAGCAAGGCACTTAACCCTAGTTGCTCTGGATAAGAGCGTCTTCTAAATGACTACAATGTAACTCAACTCAATTGACACAAAACAAGTAATGAGTTTCCTACCAGATCTAATTGGATATTGTATTCCTGCCACATCCTCCAATTGTTTTATATTATTAAAAAATGTCTCTTTTTTTTACGATTTTCTTCAGTTTATCATTCTGTTCCATACATGTGGGGACATTTTTATTTAAATGTCTTAGCCGAAATATTATTGAAATGGGTTTATCTCATGTACAAATCTACTGCGGCACTCCCATCCCTGCTACTCTGCTCTGTGCTGTTGAATATCTGCCATATCTCATATTAGGGTGGTTTTGTTCCTGTTTTCCCCCCATGGCCAGGGGGTGGGGGGGCCGCAGGTCGCCGAACTAAAGTAACAGAGAACCCCCAGAGGGTGTATGGCGTGACACTGGGCCAGACGGGGATGCTGCTGGGAGTGGAGCAGACCCCTGTGGCATTTGGCTAAGCAGACCAACAGACACACACACTGGGCTGTTCTGTGTGTCTCAGTGCGCTGGCTCTTTTTCTTTTAACCTATGAGACTCCTCTCTGTCACTGCAAAGGAAACATCTGATTGATTGAACTTCTCCTGACTCCTGGTCTGCAGAGAAGGCCACCCTGCCTGGGCAACAGAGGGGACAAACCACTGGGAGAACTCTGTGAACACATATTATTTTTCAAGGTTAAATACTGTTCAGGCTTTATTTTACCTCAGAGACCAGGATATAGACTCACAGATTCATCTCACGTACCCTTTATGTGAAATAAGTGGATTGAGGCAAAATGTTATATTGTAGTCTTGGCTGGATGCTCTATTTCACTAAGGTCTTAATGAGAAAGAGAATAGCTGGACAAGGCAGCTGAAATGACACAATTCACATGTCATAGAAGTTGTCACCTACAATTGTTAATATACATAGTAGTAAAAGGGAAAGCGTCTGGGTACACTGTTCTACTTGCAGACCTTTTTCTGTGGGCTAGTTTGGATGTTATTCTGGGCCCATGAGATAAAGTACAGGACCTTTTCCTCATTCGATTTTAACCTTGAGAAGTAGTCATGGACTATGAGTGCTTTCACATACTGCTCTTAGATAAACACACAAAAGGACATTTCAGCTACTATAAGTCAATATTCTATCAAGTCTTGGAAATACCTGATTAACATATCTGATTAATTCCCAATATAATATACTTAATCAATAAAAATTCAACTTGCACTGAAACTTCAAAGCAAAATATGCACCGCATTGCTGCTATCCTATTGGAATGTTGCTCTTGGCAAGAAATTAATTCATGTAATTATTTGATGTTAATTAATTCCAAAACTAAACTTTTTCTTATTTTTCACTGATTCATTGCAAGCCTGCAGTCTATGCAATGACCTTGAATTTGTTCCAAAAAGATCATCATTATTGTACCTTTTTGTACTCTTTTAATATTGTAACAAAAAGAAAAAACACAATGCCTCAATTCTGTTTTCACAATATAGTTCCCTCATGTATAAAGCATTACATTGCAATGACTTGCTGAGTGAGGGAAGTTCTCTTATCTCTATAAGATACCCAAACATGGTTAGGGAAAAGGCCAGTATGGTGAAATGTTAATATCTGTTTGGTTTATGTGTGTTCTAGTGGACTATAGGAGCAGAGCATCCGGAGGAGGGAGGGGGAGGAGGGAGGGAGGGGGGGAGGAGGGAGGAGGGAGGGAGGGGGGGAGGAGGGAGGAGGGAGGGGGGGAGGAGGGAGAAGGGAGGGGGAGGAGGGAAGAGGGAGGAGGGGAGGAGGGAGAAGGGAGGGGGAGGAGGGGAAGAGGGAGGAGGGGAGGAGGGAGGGGGAGCATGCGGTTGAGTTGTGATTAAGTCTGGAACAGGGCTGCCTGGGACACGGTGCCATGTCTGTCCCAGAGTATTATACCCACCCTCGCGTCAGCATCCCTCCGCACACACTCACACTACCTCCCCTCTCGGCACTGACTGTAGTCTGTACCCACCACTGACTGTAGTCTGTATCCACCACTGTCTGTAGTCTGTACCCACCACTGTCTGTAGTCTGTACCCACCACTGTCTGTAGTCTGTACCCACCACTGTCTGTAGTCTGTACCCACCACTGTCTGTAGTCTGTACCCACCACTGTCTGTAGTCTGTACCCACCACTGTCTGTAGTCTGTACCCACCACTGTCTGTAGTCTGTACCCACCACTGTCGGTAGTCTGTACCCACCACTGTCTGTAGTCTGTACCCACCACTGACTGTAGTCTGTACCCACCACTGTCTGTAGTCTGTACCCACCACTGTCTGTAGTCTGTACCCACCGCTGTCTGTAGTCTGTACCCACCACTGTCTGTAGTCTGTACCCACCACTGTCTGTAGTCTGTATCCACCACTGTCTGTAGTCTGTACCCACCACTGTCTGTAGTCTGTACCCACCACTGTCTGTAGTCTGTACCCACCACTGACTGTAGTCTGTACCCACCACTGTCTGTAGTCTGTACCCACCGCTGTCTGTAGTCTGTACCCACCACTGTCTGTAGTCTGTACCCACCACTGTCTGTAGTCTGTACCCACCACTGTCTGTAGTCTGTACCCACCACTGTCTGTAGTCTGTACCCACCACTGACTGTAGTCTGTACCCACCACTGACTGTAGTCTGTACCCACCACTGACTGTAGTCTGTACCCACCACTGTCTGTAGTCTGTACCCACCACTGTCTGTAGTCTGTATCCACCACTGTCTGTAGTCTGTACCCACCACTGTCTGTAGTCTGTATCCACCACTGTCTGTAGTCTGTACCCACCACTGTCTGTAGTCTGTACCCACCACTGTCTGTAGTCTGTACCCACCACTGTCTGTAGTCTGTACCCACCACTGTCTGTAGTCTGTACCCACCGCTGTCTGTAGTCTGTACCCACCACTGACTGTAGTCTGTACCCACCGCTGACTGTAGTCTGAGTCCCAGCACTCACATCACAAGGCTCAGAGACCAAATGCCCCCTCTCCTCCACACACGCACACACACACATTAAATACTTTATTTGAATCCATCAATCAAATGTACAAGAAAAGGATCCAACATTTCAAAGGTCCCTGTATGCATGGCAGTCCAGGGTACAGAAAGCATCTCCTCCAAACAACTAGACTGCCCACGACAGCTGAAACAGATCAGTACCTAATCAATTGCTTTGCCCTAGTTTTTATCAGACCCGCAATCTGGAGGCCATGCACTACAAACCTGTGTACATGGCCGAGACTACCAAATATCAGCCC